>NC_069499.1:6288756-6343756 GCF_027579735.1 Bombina bombina
ACACACACCTTGCTATTGTCACTACAGAGCAGGGCTACAGTACACACACACTTGCTATTGTCACTACAGAGCAGGGTACAGTCAAAATACACACTTGCTATTGTCACTACAGAAGCAGGGTACAGTAAACACACCACTTGCTAATTGTCCACTACACAGCAGGGTACAGTACAAACACACTTGCTATTGTCACTACAGAGCAGGGTACAGTACAACACACACTTGCTATTGTCACTACACAGCAGGGTACAGTACAGGACACTTGCTATTGTCACTCACACAGCAGGGTACATGTACAGACACTTGCTATTGTCACCAACAGACAGGGTACAGTACAACACACACTTGCTATTGTCACTACACAGCAGGGTACAGTACAAACACACACTTGCTATTGTCACTACACAGCAGGGTACAGTACAAACACACACTTGCTATTGTCACTACACAGCAGGGTCACGTACAAACACACACTTGCTATTGTCACTACACAGCAGGGTACAGTACAACACACTCTGCTATTGTCACTACACAGCAGGGTACAGTACAAATCAGCACACTTGCTATTGTCACTACACAGCAGGGTACAGTAAACACACACTTGCTATTGTCACTACACGAGCAGGGTACAGTACAAACACACACTTGCTATTGTCACTACACAGCAGGGTACAGTACAAACAGACACTTGCTATTGTCACTACAGCAGCAGGGCACAGTACAGACACTTGCTATTGTCACTACACTAGCAGGGTACTGTACAAACACACACTTGCTATTGTCACTACACAGCATGGTACAGTACAAACACACACTTGCCTATTGTCACTACAGCAGCAGGGTACAGTACAAACACACACTTGCTATTGTCACTACACAGCAGGGTACAGTACAAACACACACTTGCTATTGTCACTACAGAGCAGGGTACAGTACAAACACACACTTGCTATTGTCACTACAGAGCAGGGTACAGTACAAACACACACTTGCTATTGTCACTACAGAGCAGGGTACAGTACAAACACACACTTGCTATTGTCACTACAGAGCAGGGTACAGTACAAACACACACTTGCTATTGTCACTACACAGCAGGGCTACAGTACAACACGGACACTTGCTATTGTCACTACAGAGCAGGTGACAGTACAACACACACTTGCTATTGGTCACATACACAGCAGGGTACATGACAAACACACACTTGCTATATGTCACTACAGAGCAGGGATACAGTACAAACACACACTTGCTATTGTCACTACAGAGCAGGGGTACAGTACAAACACACACTTGCTATTGTCACTAACAGCAGGGTCAGGGTACAGTACAAACACACACTTGCTATTGTCACTACACAGCAAGGGTACAGTACAAACACAACACTTGCCATTGTCACTACAGAGCAGGGTACAGTACAAACACACACTTGCTATTGTCACTACACAGCAGGGTACAGTACAAACACACACTTGCTATTGTCACTACAGAGCAGGGTACAGTACAAACACACACTTGCTATTGTCACTACAGAGCAGGGTACAGTACAAACACACACTTGCTATTGTCACTACACAGCAGGGTACAGTACAAACACACACTTGCTATTGTCACTACACAGCAGGGTACAGTACAAACACACACTTGCTATTGTCACTACACAGCAGGGTCAGGGTACAGTACAAACAGACACTTGCTATTGTCACTACACAGCAGGGTACAGTACAAACACACACTTGCTATTGTCACTACACAGCAGGGTACAGTACAAACACACACTTGCTATTGTCACTACAGAGCAGGGTACAGTACAAACACACACTTGCTATTGTCACTACACAGCAGGGTACAGTACAAACACACACTTGCTATTGTCACTACACAGCAGGGTACAGTACAAACACACACTTGCTATTGTCACTACAGAGCAGGGTACAGTACAAACACACACTTGCTATTGTCACTACAGAGCAAGGTACAGTACAGACTCACACTTGCTATTGTCACTACACAGCAAGGTACAGTACAAACACACACTTGCTATTGTCACTACAGAGCAGGGTACAGTACAAACACACACTTGCTATTGTCACTACACAGCAAGGTACAGTACAGACTCACACTTGCTATTGTCACTACAGAGCAGGGTACAGTACAAACACACACTTGCTATTGTCACTACACAGCAGGGTACAGTACAAACAACACTTGCTATTGTCACTACAGAGCAGGGTACAGTACAAACACACACTTGCTATTGTCACTACACCTGCAGGGTACAGTACAAACACACACTTGCTATTGTCACTACACAGCAGGGTAGTCAGTACAAACACACACTTGCTATTGTCACTACAGCAGCAGGGTACAGTACAACACACACATTGCTATTGTCACTACAGAGCAGGGTACAGTACAAACACACACTTGCTATTGTCACTTCACAGCAGGGTACAGCTACAACCACACACTTGCTATTGTCACTACAAGCAGGGTACAGTACAAACACACACTTGCTATTGTCACTACAAGCAGGGTACAGTACAAACACACACTTGCTATTGTCACTACAGAGGCCAGGGTACAGTACAAACACCCACTTGCTATTGTCACTACAGCAGCAGGGTACAGTACAACACACCTTGCTATTGTCCACTACACAGGGCAGGGTACAGTACAAACACACCCTTGCTATTGTCACTACAGAGCAGGGTACAGTACAAACACACACTTGCTCTTGTCACTACAGAGCAGGGTACAGTACAACCCACACCACTTGCTATTGTCACTACACAGCAGGGTACAGTACAAACACACACTTGATATTGTCACTAAGAGCAGGGTACAGTACAAACACACACTTGCTATTGTCACTACAAGCAGGGTACAGTACAAACACACACTTGCTATTGTCACTACAGAGCAGGGTACAGTACAAACAGACACTTGCTATTGTCACTACACAGCAGGGTACAGTACAAACACACACTTGCTATTGTCACTACACAGCAGGGTACAGTACAAACACACTTGCTATTGTCATCACACAGCAGGTACAGTACAACCACTTGCTATTGTCACTACACAGCAGGGTACAGTACAACACTTGCTATTGTCACTACAGCAGGTACAGTACAGACACTTGCTATTGTCACTACACAGCAGGGTACAGTACAGACACTTGCCATTGTCACTACACAGCAGGGTACAGTACAAACACACACTTGCTATTGTCACTACACAGCAGGGTACAGTACAAACACACACTTGCTATTGTCACTACACAGCAGGGTACAGTACAAACACACACTTGCTATTGTCACTACACAGCAGGGTACAGTACAAACACACACTTGCTATTGTCACTACACAGCAGGGTACAGTACAAACACACACTTGCTATTGTCACTACACAGCAGGGTACAGTACAAACACACACTTGCTATTGTCACTACACAGCAGGGTACAGTACAAACACACACTTGCTATTGTCACTACAGCAGCAGGGTACAGTACAAACACACACTTGCTATTGTCACTACACAGCAGGGTACAGTACAAACACACACTTGCTATTGTCACTACACAGCAGGGTACAGTACAAACACACACTTGCTATTGTCACTACACAGCAGGGTACAGTACAAACACACACTTGCTATTGTCACTACACAGCAGGGTACAGTACAAACAGACACTTGCTATTGTCACTACAGAGCAGGGTACAGTACAAACAGACACTTGCTATTGTCACTACACAGCAGGGTACAGTACAAACACACACTTGCTATTGTCACTACACAGCAGGGTACAGTACAAACACACACTTGCTATTGTCACTACAGAGCAGGGTACAGTACAGACACACACTTGCTATTGTCACTACACAGCAGGGTACAGTACAAACACACACTTGCTATTGTCACTACACAGCAGGGTACAGTACAAACTCACACTTGCTATTGTCACTACAGAGCAGGGTACAGTACAAACACACACTTGCTATTGTCACTACAGAGCAGGGTACAGTACAACAGACACTTGCTATTGTCACTACAGAGCAGGGTACAGTACAAACACACACTTGCTATTGTCACTACAGAGCAGGGTACAGTACAAACACACACTTGCTATTGTCACTACACAGCAGGGTACAATACAAACACACACTTGCTATTGTCACTACACAGCAGGGTACAATACAAACACACACTTGCTATTGTCACTACAGAGCAGGGCACAGTACAAACACACACTTGCTATTGTCACTACAGAGCAGGATACAGTACAGACACACACTTGCTATTGTCAATACAGAGCAGGGTACAGTACAAACAGACACTTGCTATTGTCACTACAGAGCAGGGTACAGTACAAACAGACACTTGCTATTGTCACTACAGAGCAGGGTACAGTACAAACACACACTTGCTATTGTCACTACAGAGCAGGGTACAGTACAAACAGACACTTGCTATTGTCACTACAGAGCAGGGCACAGTACAAACACACACTTGCTATTGTCACTACAGAGCAGGGTACAGTACAAACACACACTTGCTATTGTCACTACACAGCAGGGTACAGTACAAACACACACTTGCTATTGTCACTACAGAGCAGGATACAGTACAGACACACACTTGCTATTGTCACTACAGAGCAGGGTACAGTACAAACACACACTTGCTATTGTCACTACACAGCAGGGTACAGTACAAACACACACTTGCTATTGTCACTACACAGCAGGGTACAGTACAAACACACACTTGCTATTGTCACTACAGAGCAGGGTACAGTACAAATACACACTTGCTATTGTCACTACAGAGCAGGATATAGTACAAACACACACTTGCTATTGTCACTACAGAGCAGGGTACAGTACAAACACACACTTGCTATTGTCACTATAGAGCAGGGTACAGTACAAACACACACTTGCTATTGTCACTACACAGCAGGGTACAGTACACACACACTTGCTATTGTTACTACAGAGCAGGGTACAATAAAAACACACACTTGCTATTGTCACTACACAGCAGGGTACAGTACAAACACACACTTGCTATTGTCACTACAGAGCAGGGTACAGTACAAACACACACTTGCTATTGTCACTACACAGCAAGGTACAGTACAAACACACACTTGCTATTGTAACTACACAGCAGGGTACAGTACAAACACACACTTGCTATTGTCACTACAGAGCAGGGTACAGTACAAACACACACTTGCTATTGTCACTACAGAGCAGGGTACAGTACAAATACACACTTGCTATTGTCACTACACAGCAGGGTACAGTACAAACACACACTTGCTATTGTCACTACAGAGCAGGGTACAGTACAAACTCACACTTGCTATTGTCACTACAGAGCAGGGTACAGTACAAACTCACACTTGCTATTGTCACTACACTGCAGGGTACAGTACAAACACACACTTGCTATTGTCACTACAGAGCAGGGTACAGTACAAACACACACTTGCTATTGTCACTACACAGCAGGGTACAGTACAAACACACACTTGCTATTGTCACTACAGAGCAGGGTACAGTACAGACACACACTTGCTATTGTCACTACAGAGCAGGGCACAGTACAAACACACACTTGCTATTGTCACTACAGAGCAGGGTACAGTACAAACTCACACTTGCTATTGTCACTACAGAGCAGGGTACAGTACAAACACACACTTGCTATTGTCACTACAGAGCAGGGTACAGTACAAACACACACTTGCTATTGTCACTACAGAGCAGGGTACAGTACAGACACACACTTGCTATTGTCACTACAGAGCAGGGCACAGTACAAACACACACTTGCTATTGTCACTACAGAGCAGGGTACAGTACAAACTCACACTTGCTATTGTCACTACACAGCAAGGTACAGTACAGACACTTGCCATTGTCACTACACAGCAGGGTCAGGGTACAGTACAAACAGACACTTGCTATTGTAACTACAGAGCAGGGTACAGTACAAACACACACTTGCTATTGTCACTACACAGCAAGGTACAGTACAGACAATTGCCATTGTCACTACACAGCAGGGTACAGTACAGACACTTGCCATTGTCACTACACAGCAGGGTCAGGGTACAGTACAAACAGACACTTGCTATTGTCACTACACAGCAGGGTACAGTACAAACACACACTTGCTATTGTCACTACAGAGCAGGGAACAGTACAGACACTTGCTATTGTCACTACACAGCAGGGCACAGTACAAACAGACACTTGCTATTGTCACTACACAGCAGGGTACAGTACAAACACACACTTGCTATTGTCACTACAGAGCAGGGTACAGTACAAACACACACTTGCTATTGTCACTACACAGCAGGGTACAGTACAAACACACACTTGCTATTGTCACTACAGAGCAGGGCACAGTACACACACACTTGCTATTGTCACTACAGAGCAGGGTACAGTACAAATACACACTTGCTATTGTCACTACAGAGCAGGGTACAGTACACACACACACTTGCTATTGTCACTACAGAGCAGGGTACAGTACAAACAGACACTTGCTATTGTCACTACAGAGCAGGGAACAGTACAATTACACACTTGCTATTGTCACTACACAGCAGGGTACAGTACAGACACTTGCTATTGTCACTACACAGCAGGGTACAGTACAGACACTTGCTATTGTCACCACAGAGCAGGGTACAGTACAGACACTTGTCATTGTCACTACACAGCAGGGTACAGTACAAACACACACTTGCTATTGTCACTACACAGCAGGGTACAGTACAAACAAACACTTGCTATTGTCACTACAGAGCAGGGTACAGTACAAACACACACTTGCTATTGTCACTACACAGCAGGGTACAGTACAGACACTTGCTATTGTCACTACACAGCAGGGTACAGTACAAACACACACTTGCTATTGTCACTACACATCAGGGTACAGTACACACACTTGCTATTGTTACTACAGAGCAGGGTACAATACAAACACACACTTGCTGTTGTCACTACACAGCAGGGTACAGTACAAACAGACACTTGCTATTGTCACTACACAGCAGGGTACAGTACAGACACTTGCTATTGTCACTACACAGCAGGGTACAGTACAAACACACACTTGCTATTGTCACTACACAGGAGGGTACAGTACAAACACACACTTGCCATTGTCACTACACAGCAGGGTACAGTACAAACACACACTTGCCATTGTCACTACAGAGCAGGGTACAGTACAAACACACACTTGCTATTGTCACTACACAGCAGGGTACAGTACAAACACACACTTGCTTTTGTCACTACAGAGCAGGGTACAGTACAAACACACACTTGCTATTGTCACTACAGAGCAGGGTACAGTACAAACTCACACTTGCTATTGTCACTACACAGCAAGGTACAGTACAGACACTTGCCATTGTCACTACACAGCAGGGTCAGGGTACAGTACAAACAGACACTTGCTATTGTAACTACAGAGCAGGGTACAGTACAAACACACACTTGCTATTGTCACTACACAGCAAGGTACAGTACAGACACTTGCCATTGTCACTACACAGCAGGGTACAGTACAGACACTTGCCATTGTCACTACACAGCAGGGTCAGGGTACAGTACAAACAGACACTTGCTATTGTCACTACACAGCAGGGTACAGTACAAACACACACTTGCTATTGTCACTACAGAGCAGGGAACAGTACAGACACTTGCTATTGTCACTACACAGCAGGGTACAGTACAAACACACACTTGCTATTGTCACTACACAGCAGGGTACAGTACAAACACACACTTGCTATTGTCACTACAGAGCAGGGTACAGTACAAACACACACTTGCTATTGTCACTACAGAGCAGGGTACAGTACAACAGACACTTGCTATTGTCACTACACAGCAGGGTACAGTACAAACACACACTTGCTATTGTCACTACAGAGCAGGGCACAGTACACACACACTTGCTATTGTCACTACAGAGCAGGGTACAGTACACACACTTGCTATTGTCACTACCGAGCAGGGTACAGTACAAATACACACTTGCTATTGTCACTACAGAGCAGGGTACAGTACACACACACACTTGCTATTGTCACTACAGAGCAGGGTACAGTACAAACAGACACTTGCTATTGTCACTACAGAGCAGGGAACAGTACAATTACACACTTGCTATTGTCACTACACAGCAGGGTACAGTACAGACACTTGCTATTGTCACCACAGAGCAGGGTACAGTACAGACACTTGTCATTGTCACTACACAGCAGGGTACAGTACAAACACACACTTGCTATTGTCACTACAGAGCAGGGTACAGTACAAACACACACTTGCTATTGTCACTACAGAGCAGGGTACAATACAAACACACACTTGCTATTGTCACTACACAGCAGGGTCAGGGTACAGTACAAACAGACACTTGCTATTGTCACTACAGAGCAGGGTACAGTACAAACACACACTTGCTATTGTCACTACACAGCAGGGTACAGTACAAATACACACATGCTATTGTCACTACACAGCAGGGTACAGTACAAACACACACTTGCTATTGTCACTACAGAGCAGGGTACAGTACAAACACACACTTGCTATTGTCACTACACAGCGGGGTACAGTACAAACACACACTTGCTATTGTCACTACACAGCAGGGTCAGGGTACAGTACAAACACACACTTGCTATTGTCACTACACAGCAGGGTACAGTACAAACACACACTTGCTATTGTCACTACAGAGCAGGGTACAGTACAAACACACACTTGCTATTGTCACTACACAGCGGGGTACAGTACAAACACACACTTGCTATTGTCACTACACAGCAGGGTCAGGGTACAGTACAAACACACACTTGCTATTGTCACTACACAGCAGGGTACAGTACAAACACACACTTGCTATTGTCACTACACAGCAGGGTACAGTACAAACACACACTTGCTATTGTCACTACACAGCAGGGTACAGTACAAACACACACTTGCTATTGTCACTACACAGCAGGGTACAGTACAAACAAACACTTGCTATTGTCACTACAGAGCAGGGTACAGTACAGACACACACTTGCTATCTCACAGCTGGGGGGGGGCTTCAGTTTATATAGATATATATCTCACAGCTGGGGGGGGGACTTCAGTTTATATAGATATATATCTCACAGCTGTGGGGAGGGCTTCAGTTTATATAGATATATATCTCACAGCTGGGGGGGGACTTCAGTTTACATAGATATATATCTCTCACAGCGGGGGGGGGGGGGGGGCTTCAGTTTATATAGATATATATCTCACAGCTGGGGGGCTTCAGTTTATATAGATATATATCTCACAGCTGGGGGGAGGGCTTCAGTTTATATAGATATATAAATATATATCTCACAGCTGGGGGGGCTTCAGTTTATATAGATATATATCTCACAGCTGGGGGGGGCTTCAGTTTATATAGATATATATTTCACAGCTGGGGGGCTTCAGTTTATATAGATATATATCTCACAGCTGGGGGGTTTCAGTTTATATAGATATATATCTCACAGCTGGGGGACGTCAGTTTATATAGATATATATCTCACAGCTGGGGGGCTTCAGTTTATATAGATATATATCTCACAGCTGGGGGGGGGGGCTTCAGTTTATATAGATATATATCTCACAGCTGGGGGGCTTCAGTTTATATAGATATATATCTCACAGCTGGGGGGTTTCAGTTTATATAGATATATATCTCACAGCTGGGGGGGGGCTTCAGTTTATATAGATATATATCTCACAGCTGGGGGGCTTCAGTTTATATAGATATATATCTCACAGCTGGGGGGCTTCAGTTTATATAGATATATATCTCACAGCTGGGGGGTTTCAGTTTATATAGATATATATCTCACAGCTGGGGGGGGGGCTTCAGTTTATATAGATATGTATCTCACAGCTGGGGGGGGGCTTCAGTTTATATAGATATATATCTCACAGCTGGGGGGCTTCAGTTTATATAGATATATATCTCACAGCTGGGGGGTTTCAGTTTATATAGATATATATCTCACAGCTGGGGGACGTCAGTTTATATAGATATATATCTCACAGCTGGGGGGCTTCAGTTTATATATATATATATATCTCACAGCTGGGGGGCTTCAGTTTATATAGATATGTATCTCACAGCTGGGGGGGCTTCAGTTTATATAGATATATATCTCACAGCTGTGGGGGGGTCAGTTTATATAGATATATATCTCACAGCGGGGGGGGGGGTCAGTTTATATAGATATATATCTCACAGCTGGGGGGGGTGTCAGTTTATATAGATATATATCTCACAGCTGTGGGGAGGGCTTCAGTTTATATAGATATATATCTCACAGCTGGGGGGGCTTCAGTTTATATAGATATATATCTCACAGCTGGGGGGGCTTCAGTTTATATAGATATATATCTCACAGCTGGGGGGGCTTCAGTTTATATAGATATATATCTCACAGCTGGGGGGGGTCAGTTTATATAGATATGTATCTCACAGCTGGGGGGGGGGTCAGTTTATATAGATATGTATTTCACAGCTGGGGGGGCTTCAGTTTATATAGATATATATCTCACAGCTGGGGGGGTCAGTTTATATAGATATGTATCTCACAGCTTGGGGGGGGGCTTCAGTTTATATAGATATATATCTCACAGCTGTGGGGGGGTCAGTTTATATAGATATGTATCTCACAGCGGGGGGGGGGGGTCAGTTTATATAGATATGTATCTCACAGGTGGGGGGCTTCAGTTTATATAGATATATATCTCACAGCTGTGGGGGGGTCAGTTTATATAGATATGTATCTCACAGCGGGGGGGGGGGCTTCAGTTTATATAGATATGTATCTCACAGCTGGGGGGCTTCAGTTTATATAGATATATATCTCACAGCTGTGGGGGGGTCAGTTTATATAGATATGTATCTCACAGCGGGGGGGGCTTCAGTTTATATAGATATGTATCTCACAGCTGGGGGGCTTCAGTTTATATAGATATATATCTCACAGCTGTGGGGGGGTCAGTTTATATAGATATGTATCTCACAACGGGGGGGCTTCAGTTTATATAGATATGTATCTCACAGCTGGGGGGGCTTCAGTTTATATAGATATATATCTCACAGCTGGGGGCCTTCAGTTTATATAGATATATATCTCACAGCTGGGGGCCTTCAGTTTATATAGATATGTATCTCACAGCTGGGGGGGGGCTTCAGTTTATATAGATATGTATCTCACAGCTGGGGGGGGGGCTTCAGTTTATATAGATATATATCTCACAGCTGGGGGCCTTCAGTTTATATAGATATATATCTCACAGCTGGGGGCCTTCAGTTTATATAGATATGTATCTCACAGCTGGGGGGGCTTCAGTTTATATAGATATGTATCTCACAGCTGGGGGGGGCTTCAGTTTATATAGATATGTATCTCACAGCTGGGGGGGGGGCTTCAGTTTATATAGATATATATCTCACAGCTGGGGGCCTTCAGTTTATATAGATATATATCTCACAGCTGGGGGCCTTCAGTTTATATAGATATGTATCTCACAGCTGGGGGGGCTTCAGTTTATATAGATATATATCTCACAGCTGTGGGGGGGTCAGTTTATATAGATATATATCTCACAGCTGGGGGCCTTCAGTTTATATAGATATATATCTCACAGCTGGGGGGGGTCAGTTTATATAGATATATATCTCACAGCTGGGGGGGCTTCAGTTTATATAGATATATATCTCACAGCTGGGGGGGTCAGTTTATATAGATATATATCTCACAGCTGGGGGGGTCAGTTTATATAGATATGTATCTCACAGCTGGGGGGGGGGGGGCTTCAGTTTATATAGATATATATCTCACAGCTGGGGGGGCTTCAGTTTATATAGATATATATCTCACAGCTGGGGGGGGGTCAGTTTATATAGATATGTATCTCACAGCTGGGGGGGGGAGGGGGTCAGTTTATATAGATATATATCTCACAGCTGGGGGGGGTCAGTTTATATAGATATATATCTCACAGCTGGGGGGGTCAGTTTATATAGATATGTATCTCACAGCTGGGGGGGGGGAGGGGGTCAGTTTATATAGATATATATCTCACAGCTGGGGGGGTCAGTTTATATAGATATATATCTCACAGCTGGGGGGGGGGTCAGTTTATATAGATATATATCTCACAGCTGGGGGGACGTGAGTTTATACATAGATATGTATCTTACAAACAGATTAAATGTGTAAAGTCACCATTTATAGACCATTTATATATAAAGGACCCGTTGCTAATATCTATACTGTGTGACTGCAGCAGGAAGAGTTAAATTAAACAATAGGGTGAATTCTATTCAAGTTGAAAAGCTGATTGCAGAATTTATCTACAACCCCCATAGCTTAAAACAGAGAATATTCTATAAAAACGACACTATATTCAGCTGCAAAGGATTCAGCTACTAATACACTAAATTTAAATTTCCTTATCGTTCCCTAATGGATTAAACACGGGGAGATCATTTATTACAGGCAGCTAATTGAATAAAGCAAAATAATGATCTCCCTGAAATTAAAATTGTTATCTGGATAACTGAATAAAAAGGTTAAACTGTCAGTACAAAAAATCTGCGCTGAATAAGCAAAAGCATTGTCCCAGCTCGAAAAACGGCAGATTTCCTGCTTCGTTCATGTTCAGGTCTCTAGTAATGAGGATCTCAAGGTGAATATCCCCAACTTCCTGCCAACATGATTGTTATTGAGGTGACATAATATATTAAATCCCAGGGGCTATATAGCAAGTGAATTAATACATTTGTATAATAAATCTCAATTCAATCTATTTTGTGTCATTTTCAGGAGTATTACACAGTTTGTGCATAAACATTTATTTCCTATAAACCTGAAACTAAACAGCTGTAACTGCTCTTGTTGGTACTAATAATAACCAGTCCCCAGCTGGTACTGTAGGTACAAACGTAGTGACAATAACCAGTCCCCAGCTGGTACTGTAGGTACAAATGCAGTGACAATAACCAGTCCCCAGCTGGTACTGTAGGTACAAATGCAGTGACAATAACCAGTCCCCAGCTGGTACTGTGGGTACAAATGCAGTGACAATCACTGTGCCCCCAGCTGGTACTGTAGGTACAAATGCAGTGACAATCACTGTGCCCCCAGCTGGTACTGTAGGTACAAATGCAGTGACAATCACTGTGCCCCCAGCTGGTACTGTAGGTACAAATGCAGTGACAATCACTGTGCCCCCAGCTGGCACTGTAGGTACAAACGCAGTGACAATAACCAGTCCCCAGCTGGTACTGTAGGTACAAATGCAGTGACAATCACTGTGCCCCCAGCTGGTACTGTAGGTACAAATGCAGTGACAATCACTGTGCCCCCCAGCTGGTACTGTAGGTACAAATGCAGTGACAATCACTGTGCCCCCAGCTGGTACTGTAGGTACAAATGCAGTGACAATGGCTGTGCCCCCAGCTGGTATTGTAGGTACAAATGCAGTGACAATGGCTGTGCCCCAGCTGGTACTGTAGGTACAAATGCAGTGACAATGGCTGTGCCCCCAGCTGGTACTGTAGGTACAAATGCAGTGACAATGACTGTGTCTCAGCTGGTACTGTAGGTACAAATGCAGTGACAATAACCAGCCCCCAGCTGGTAGTGTGGGTACAAATGCGGTGACAATGGCTGTGCCCCCAGCTGGTACTGTAGGTACAATCACAGTGACAATAACCAGCCCCCAGCTGGTACTGTAGGTACAAATGCAGTGACAATCACTGTGCCCCCAGCTGGTACTGTAGGTACAAATGCAGTGACAATGACTGTGTCTCAGCTGGTACTGTAGGTACAAATGCAGTGACAATAACCAGCCCCCAGCTGGTAGTGTGGGTACAAATGCGGTGACAATGGCTGTGCCCCCAGCTGGTACTGTAGGTACAATCACAGTGACAATAACCAGCCCCCAAGCTGGTACTGTAGGTACAAATGCAGTGACAATCACTGTGCCCCCAGCTGGTACTGTAGGTACAAACACAGTGACAATAACCAGCCCCCAGCTGGTACTGTAGGTACAAATGCAGTGACAATGACTGTGTCTCAGCTGGTACTGTAGGTACAAATGCAGTGACAATAACCAGCCCCCAGCTGGTAGTGTGGGTACAAATGCGGGGACAATGGCTGTGCCCCCAGCTGGTACTGTAGGTACAATCACAGTGACAATAACCAGCCCCCAGCTGGTACTGTAGGTACAAATGCAGTGACAATCACTGTGCCCCCAGCTGGTACTGTAGGTACAAACACAGTGACAATAACCAGCCCCCAGCTGGTACTGTAGGTACAAATGCAGTGACAATGACTGTGTCTCAGCTGGTACTGTAGGTACAAATGCAGTGACAATAACCAGCCCCCAGCTGGTACTGTAGGTACAAATGCAGTGACAATAACCAGCCCCCAGCTGGTACTGTAGGTACAAATGCAGTGACAATCACTGTGCCCACAGCTGGTACTGTAGGTACAAACACAGTGACAATAACCAGCCCCCAGCTGGTACTGTAGGTACAAATGCAGTGACAATCACTGTGCCCCCAGCTGGTACTGTAGGTACAATCACAGTGACAATAACCAGCCCCCAGCTGGTACTGTAGGTACAAATGCAGTGACAATCACTGTGCCCACAGCTGGTACTGTAGGTACAAACACAGTGACAATAACCAGCCACCAGCTGGTACTGTAGGTACAAATGCAGTGACAATGACTGTGTCTCAGCTGGTACTGTAGGTACAAATGCAGTGACAATGGCTGTGCCCCCAGCTGGTACTGTAGGTACAAATGCAGTGACAATCACTGTGCCCACAGCTGGTACTGTAGGTACAAACACAGTGACAATAACCAGCCCCCAGCTGGTACTGTAGGTACAAATGCAGTGACAATGACTGTGTCTCAGCTGGTACTGTAGGTACAAATGCAGTGACAATCACTGTGCCCACAGCTGGTACTGTAGGTACAAACACAGTGACAATAACCAGCCCCCAGCTGGTACTGTAGGTACAAATGCAGTGACAATGACTGTGTCTCAGCTGGTACTGTAGGTACAAATGCAGTGACAATGACTGTGTCTCAGCTGGTACTGTAGGTACAAATGCAGTGACAATGGCTGTGCCCCCAGCTGGTACTGTAGGTACAAATGCAGTGACAATAACCAGCCCCCAGCTGGTAGTGTGGGTAAAGATGTGGTGACAATGGCTGTGCCTTAGCAGGTAGTGTGGGTACAAATGTGGTGACAATGGCTGTGCCTCAGCTGGTACTGTAGGTACAAATGCAATGACAATAACCAGCCCCCAGCTGGTAGTGTGGGTACAGATGTGGTGACAATGGCTGTGCCTCAGCTGGTACTGTAGGTACAAATGCAGTGACAATAACCAGACCCCAGCTGGTACTGTAGGTACAAACGCAGTGACAATAACCAGACCCCAGCTGGTACTGTAGGTACAAACGCAGTGACAATAACCAGACCCCAGCTGGTACTGTAGGTACAAACGCAGTGACAATGGCTGTGCCACCAGCTGGTACTGTAGGTACAAATGCAGTGACAATAACCAGACCCTAGCACTAAATGTTTTAGTAAAGGTTTAGCAGACTGGGTTGATATCAGTAAAGGAAAGTGTTTTACTTTGGAATTGCTCAGCTCATAAACCAGAAGTGCACATTACAAAGCGCTCAGTGTGGACAGAAGAAATAGGATGTTTTATAACTCTTCTAATGATGTCCATTCAGTTTTATGGGTCTGGTGAGTATCTGCTCTATGAAAGCAATTCATTTGACCCACTAAATACACTCTGAGAACATAAAGCTTGGGATGGGATGTGCAGCCAGACAGATGACAATGGCAGTATTAATGGCCAGCCGTCCTCAAACCTGCCCCAAATCTGCATCAGTTGGTGTCCTTGTTGAAACGCCCTGTGCACAGCAAGGAGAGGGGTAATAAAGGGGTTAACACAAATAAAGGCAGACAAAGATATGAAATATAATGTACTATATTACAAAAGAGAGATCTGCTTAGCTGCATACACATGCAGATATAGCAGCCAGCGGTATGGCACTGTGCCCCCAGCCTCTGTCTGCCCACGTTTCACTGACCAGAACTTGCACCATCCTAAGGACAGCCCAGCCCTGAAACCCCAGACACATGATGTGGCCTACATTAGCTTCATCAGCACTACGGCTATCTCCCCACAGCTGAGACCCTCCCTTGTTATGCAGTGCCCCAGCCCACTGTGCCAAGGAGGAAAATGACTGAGGAATAGCACAGAAGCCAGCAACAACGTAAACATGCGGTTAGCAGTACAAATGATTCAGTGCTTTGCTGGTGTCTTTATCCTGCATACAACCTATGTCCTCATCGCACATCCATGGTCTCCTCTCCTTTCCAATCCTTTTGCCTGTGGGTTACATGGGATCTGTGTATCAGGTTGGCATAAAGCTCCTGTGTGACACTATACGTTTGCCTGGCAAGTCCTGTCACGTGCACCCAGACTCTCATTAACAAGCTGTCAAGTCAGACAATAAATAGACGGATTTCCTGACCCTCTCAGATCGTCCTCAGAGCCCACTGTCTGCGAACAAAACCTGCTGTCTGTGACCCATGAACAATTAATTATGTTAGAGAATAACCAGCGAAAATAATAGATTTGTAAATGAACTCTCTCTCGGTCAGAAATACTGAAGCTTTGTTCGTTAAGTGTATATCATTAGTGTCCCAGTGTAAACAGGTTTGTCACAAATCTAGAATCATTGTGCAAAAAGGCCAGTGGTCACCAAATCTTGTGTGGCTTTATTGCTATCATTGAAGGCGATACCCAGATACCCAATGCTGTATGATACAGAAATGTGAAACAACCATCCTGCGCACGGGAACAGCAAATACATGCGGCAAGAATGGTTTTATATAGAAAAAGATTCAATTAAAGCTGTTTAAACTGATACTGAAAGAGGAAAATGAACTGATCCCTGGGGACAGATTCCTCACTGGCTGATAATGACAATTCCCAGAGCTGTATTGGTGGACACATGCACGAAAACAAAAAGTTTTATCAGTACAGGAATATCTGATTTTCAGCAAACACCAGCACATTAAACACCCTATTGTATATGCAGTAAATGGTCTTACGGCCCCTTTACTGACAATACGCAGAAATGTCATTTTAGGATCTGTGCTGTGACACACAAGTGAGAATTGTGGTCATTTTATTGAGATAATGTGCAGGCTGTATATGTAGTAACCTAACTGGAGCTAATGTAGCTATTGCCATTAACATGTATTGACCAGCTAATGAGAGTGGTTTAACCCCTTGGCTTCCAGAGAGAAAGGCACTGCAAACCCCAGGGTCTGACATAGGGGATCAAGTAAGACAAAACGCTGATACAAACAGCTGTTTGCCTTCTCGCTTACTGTGTATGTAAGTAGCCGTTGAAAGTGATGAGGGAAATGGACCCTGCTTCTCCCCAGCCCACAAGGCCTGATCCAGTGCCCCAACTGACAAAGACAAGAAAGGACAAAAAGTACACTAAGCCTGAGACGTCCTCTTGCCAAGATTCCCTAAAGCTTACTGAACGTACTCACCTAGCGTGCCAAGTTACACTGCAAAACGCAAAGACTTTCAGACATAAAGACATTAATATAGGCAGACAGACAGACGCATATAAACAAAAAGACACATACAAACAGAACGACTTTCAGACATACAGACATCAACATAGGCAGACAAAGTAATGCAAATACAGACAGACAGAAAGACATGTGCAAACAGACAGACAGAAAGACACATAAACAGAAAGACACATACAAACAGAAAAACTTTCAGACATACAAACGTCAACATAGGGAGACAAAGTAATGCAGATACAGACAGACATGCAGAAAGACACATACAATATATGACGACAAACAGACAGACACACAGATATGACAATAGACACACAGATATGACAATAGACACACAGATATGAAGATAGATACACAGATGACGACAAACACACAGATATGACGACAGACACACAGATATGACGACAGACACACAGATATGACGACAGACACACAGATATGAAGATAGATACACAGATGACGACAAACACACAGATATGAAGATAGATACACAGATGACGACAAACACACAGATATGACAACAAACACACAGATATGACAACAAACACACAGATATGACAACAAACACACAGATATGACGACAGACACACAGATATGACAACAGACACACAGATATGACAACAGACACACAGATATGACAACAGACACACAGATATGACAACAGACACACAGATATGAAGATAGATACACAGATGACGACAAACACACAGATATGAAGATAGATACACAGATGACGACAAACACACAGATATGAAGATAGATACACAGATGACGACAAACACACAGATATGACAACAAACACACAGATATGAAGATAGATACACAGATGACGACAAACACACAGATATGACGACAAACACACAGATATGACAACAGACACACAGATATGACGACAGACACACAGATATGACGACAGACACACAGATATGACAACAGACACACAGATATGACAACAGACACACAGATATGAAGATAGATACACAGATGACGACAAACACACAGATATGACGACAAACACACAGATATGACAACAGACACACAGATATGACAACAGACACACAGATATGACAACAAACACACAGATATGAAGATAGATACACAGATGACAACAGACACACAGATATGACAACAAACACACAGATATGACAACAGACACACAGATATGACAACAAACACACAGATATGACAACAGACACACAGATATGACAACAAACACACAGATATGACAACAGACACACAGATATGACAACAAACACACAGATATGACAACAAACACACAGATATGACAACAAACACACAGATATGACAACAGACACACAGATGTGACAACAAACACACAGATATGACAACAGACACACAGATATGACAACAAACACACAGATATGACAACAAACACACAGATATGACAACAGACACACAGATATGACAACAAACACACAGATATGACAACAGACACACAGATATGACAACAGACACACAGATATGACAACAAACACACAGATATGACAACAAACACACAGATATGACAACAAACACACAGATATGACAACAGACACACAGATATGAAGATAGATACACAGATGACGACAAACACACAGATATGACAACAAACACACAGATATGACAACAAACACACAGATATGACAACAGACACACAGATATGACAACAAACACACAGATATGACAACAAACACACAGATATGACAACAAACACACAGATATGACAACAGACACACAGATATGACAACAGACACACAGATATGACAACAGACACACAGATATGACAACAAACACACAGATATGACAACAAACACACAGATATGACAACAAACACACAGATATGACAACAAACACACAGATATGACAACAGACACACAGATATGAAGATAGATACACAGATGACGACAAACACACAGATATGACAACAAACACACAGATATGACAACAGACACACAGATATGACAACAAACACACAGATATGACAACAGACACACAGATATGACAACAAACACACAGATATGAAGATAGATACACAGATGACGACAAACACACAGATATGACAACAAACACACAGATATGACAACAGACACACAGATATGACAACAGACACACAGATATGACAACAGACACACAGATATGACAACAGACACACAGATATGACAAGATACACACAGATATGACAACAAACACACAGATATGACAACAGACACACAGATATGACAACAGACACACAGATATGAAGATAGATACACAGATGACGACAAACACACAGATATGACAACAAACACACAGATATGACAACAGACACACAGATATGACAACAAACACACAGATATGACAACAGACACACAGATATGACAACAAACACACAGATATGACAACAAACACACAGATATGACAACAGACACACAGATATGACAACAGACACACAGATATGACAACAAACACACAGATATGACAACAGACACACAGATATGACAACAGACACACAGATATGACAACAAACACACAGATATGACAACAGACACACAGATATGACAACAAACACACAGATATGACAACAAACACACAGATATGACAACAAACACACAGATATGACAACAAACACACAGATATGACAACAGACACACAGATATGACAACAAACACACTGATATGACAACAGACACACAGATATGACAACAAACACACAGATATGACAACAGACACACAGATATGAAGATAGATACACAGATGACAACAAACACACAGATATGACAACAGACGCACAGATATGACAACAGACACACAGATATGACAACAAACACACAGATATGACAACAGACACACAGATATGACAACAAACACACAGATATGACAACAGACACACAGATATGACAACAAACACACAGATATGACAACAAACACACAGATATGACAACAAACACACAGATATGACAACAAACACACAGATATGACAACAGACACACAGATATGACAACAAACACACAGATATGACAACAAACACACAGATATGACAACAGACACACAGATATGACAACAAACACACAGATATGACAACAAACACACAGATATGACAACAGACACACAGATATGACAACAGACACACAGATATGACAACAAACACACAGATATGAAGATAGATACACAGATGACAACAAACACACAGATATGACAACAAACACACAGATATGACAACAGACACACAGATATGACAACAGACACACAGATATGACAACAAACACACAGATATGACAACAGACACACAGATATGACAACAAACACACAGATATGACAACAAACACACAGATATGACAACAAACACACAGATATGACAACAAACACACAGATATGACAACAGACACACAGATATGACAACAGACACACAGATATGACAACAGACACACAGATATGACAACAAACACACAGATATGACAACAGACACACAGATATGACAACAGACACACAGATATGACAACAAACACACAGATATGACAACAAACACACAGATATGACAACAGACACACAGATATGAAGATAGATACACAGATGACAACAGACACACAGATATGACAACAGACACACAGATATGACAACAAACACACAGATATGACAACAGACACACAGATATGACAACAAACACACAGATATGACAACAGACACACAGATATGACAACAGACACACAGATATGACAACAGACACACAGATATGACAACAAACACACAGATATGACAACAAACACACAGATATGACAACAGACACACAGATATGACAACAGACACACAGATATGACAACAAACACACAGATATGAAGATAGATACACAGATGACAACAAACACACAGATATGACAACAAACACACAGATATGACAACAGACACACAGATATGACAACAAACACACAGATATGACAACAGACACACAGATATGACAACAAACACACAGATATGACAACAAACACACAGATATGACAACAAACACACAGATATGACAACAAACACACAGATATGACAACAGACACACAGATATGACAACAGACACACAGATATGACAACAGACACACAGATATGACAACAGACACACATATATGACAACAAACACACAGATATGACAACAGACACACAGATATGACAACAGACACACAGATATGACAACAAACACACAGATATGACAACAAACACACAGATATGACAACAGACACACAGATATGAAGATAGATACACAGATGACAACAGACACACAGATATGACAACAGACACACAGATATGACAACAAACACACAGATATGACAACAGACACACAGATATGACAACAGACACACAGATATGACAACAAACACACAGATATGACAACAAACACACAGATATGACAACAGACACACAGATATGACAACAGACACACAGATATGACAACAGACACACAGATATGAAGATAGATACACAGATGACGACAAACACACAGATATGACAACAAACACACAGATATGACAACAGACACACAGATATGACAACAGACACACAGATATGACAACAAACACACAGATATGACAACAAACACACAGATATGACAACAAACACACAGATATGACAACAGACACACAGATATGACAACAGACACACAGATATGACAACAAACACACAGATATGACAACAAACACACAGATATGACAACAGACATGACAACAAACACACAGATATGACAACAGACACACAGATATGACAACAGACACACAGATATGAAGATAGATACACAGATGACGACAAACACACAGATATGACAACAAACACACAGATATGACAACAGACACACAGATATGACAACAGACACACAGATATGACAACAAACACACAGATATGACAACAAACACACAGATATGACAACAAACACACAGATATGACAACAAACACACAGATATGACAACAGACACACAGATATGACAACAGACACACAGATATGACAACAGACACACAGATATGAAGATAGATACACAGATGACGACAAACACACAGATATGACAACAAACACACAGATATGACAACAAACACACAGATATGACAACAAACACACAGATATGACAACAAACACACAGATATGACAACAGATACACAGATATGACAACAGACACACAGATATGACAACAGACACACAGATATGAAGATAGATACACAGATGACGACAAACACACAGATATGACAACAAACACACAGATATGACAACAGACACACATATGACGACAGACAGACAAGCAGACAGACACATATATGATGCAGACAGACACACAGACATGCAGACACACAGATATGATGCAGACAGACAAGCAGACAGCCGCACAGATATGACGCAGACAAACAGACAAGCAGACACAAAGATATGATGCAGACAAACAAGCAGACGCACAGATATGACGCAGACAGACAGACAAGAAGACACACAGACAAGCAGACAGACGCACAGATATGACGCAGACAGACAGACAAGCAGACAGACACACAGATATGGTGCAGACAGACGCACAGATATGACGCAGACAGACAAGCAGACACACAGATATGATGCAGGCAGACAGACAAGCAGACAGACACACAGATATGATGCAGACAGACAGACAAGCAGACAGACACACAGATATGATGCAGACAGACACACAGACAAGCAGACATATCACAAGAATCTCAGTTGGTCTCACAATGTATATTATTATTTCAGCTCAATGGTTTGTTCTGTGCAAGATGAGGGCTGAGCAGAAGGCTAATTAATCACTGGGAACAAGAGAGCTCTGTGCCTCACATTAATCATCATGCACTGGTGCAGACCCTCACCAAATGTTTATTTACACAGCGGCAACGGGGAATCTTTACATCTCAATATCTCAATGTCACAGCAATGAACACGAGAGTGGCATCTCTTATTTAACAAAACACAGACTTGTGGGGGAACAATAAGCATTTGGGAACGGTTTCTGGCGATCTGGAAGTGATTCTGTGTCTATATTGTGCTGACAAAGATTCTACACAATAACTTTCTTAAGAAAAAGATTTTAGGTGACTATTTCTCTTTGTTACAATAAAAATAAACTCTGTATTGTAAATATTACATATGAATTAGTTTACAATGAGTTTTTTCTTCACTGCTGCAGAAAGTTTTTTGAAGGATTATATCGATTTATTTGCTACATTTAGGTATTAAGAATTTGTCAGGGATAGTCATTTGCACAAACAATTCATGTGCAAATAATTCACTTAGGCCTTAAAGAGGTCTGAAGAATATTGTTATATGGAATTATGCACGAATTGTCTGTACACGCCCTTAATGACAAAATATATATATTAAATGATTCATTCATTTTGTTAGTGAAACGATTCCCTGGCATTGGAGACAGACACAATACAAGGATAATATCAGCTATGTGTCTGCGTTACTCTGTAGTAGATAAAGCACAGGTGTGAGGGGACCGTGCCTCTCACTTATCGTATCATAAGTAGCGCTGTTTTACACTAAACAAGACATGCACCTACGTCTAACTATAGGGGCTGCCATATGTTACACTTCAGGTACCTGAAGCATCAGCAATGGAATGTAGTGACATCTAGATTACAATATGTATTTAGTGTCCCATATTAGTTAAGCAGTAAACCCGTCCTGTCCTGTGTCTGATAAACTAGATAGTCACCTGTCCCATGTCAACTAAACAGGAAACCCACCTGTCCCATGTCAACTAAACAGGAAACCCGTCCTATCCTGTGTCTGATAAACTAGATAATCACCTGTCCCATGTCAACTAAACAGCAAACCATCCTATCCTGTGTCTGATAAACTAGATACTCACCTGTCCCATGTCAACTAAACAGCAAACCATCCTATCCTGTGTCTGATAAACTAGATAATCACCTGTCCCATATCAACTAAACAGCAAACCATCCTATCCTGTGTCTGATAAACTAGATAATCACCTGTCCCATGTCAACTAAACAGGAAACCCGTCCTATCCTGTGTCTGATAAACTAGATAATCACCTGTCCCATGTCAACTAAACAGCAAACCATCCTATCCTGTGTCTGATAAACTAGATACTCACCTGTCCCATGTCAACTAAACAGCAAACCATCCTATCCTGTGTCTGATAAACTAGATAATCACCTGTCCCATATCAACTAAACAGCAAACCATCCTATCCTGTGTCTGATAAACTAGATAATCACCTGTCCCATGTCAACTAAACAGCAAACCATCCTATCCTGTGTCTGATAAACTAGATAATCACCTGTCCCATATCAACTAAACAGCAAACCATCCTATCCTGTGTCTGATAAACTAGATACTCACCTGTCCCATATCAACTAAACAGCAAACCATCCTATCCTGTGTCTGATAAACTAGATAATCACCTGTCCCATATCAACTAAACAGCAAACCCATCCTATCCTGTGTCTGATAAACTAGATACTCACCTGTCCCATGTCAACTAAACAGCAAACCATCCTATCCTGTGTCTGATAAACTAGATACTCACCTGTCCCATGTCAACTAAACAGCAAACCATCCTATCCTGTGTCTGATAAACTAGATAATCACCTGTCCCATATCAACTAAACAGCAAACCCATCCTATCCTGTGTCTGATAAACTAGATACTCACCTGTCCCATGTCAACTAAACAGCAAACCATCCTATCCTGTGTCTGATAAACTAGATACTCACCTGTCCCATGTCAACTAAACAGCAAACCATCCTATCCTGTGTCTGATAAACTAGATACTCACCTGTCCCATGTCAACTAAACAGCAAACCCGTCCTATCCTGTGTCTGATAAACTAGATAATCACCTGTCCCATGTCAACTAAACAGCAAACCATCCTATCCTGTGTCTGATAAACTAGATACTCACCTGTCCCATGTCAACTAAACAGCAAACCATCCTATCCTGTGTCTGATAAACTAGATACTCACCTGTCCCATGTCAACTAAACAGCAAACCATCCTATCCTGTATCTGATAAACTAGATACTCACCTGTCCCATGTCAACTAAACAGCAAACCATCCTATCCTGTGTCTGATAAACTAGATACTCACCTGTCCCATGTCAACTAAACAGCAAACCATCCTATCCTGTGTCTGATAAACTAGATACTCACCTGTCCCATGTCAACTAAACAGCAAACCATCCTATCCTGTATCTGATAAACTAGATAATCACCTGTCCCATGTCAACTAAACAGGAAACCATCCTATCCTGTGTCTGATAAACTAGATACTCACCTGTCCCATATCAACTAAACAGCAAACCATCCTATCCTGTGTCTGATAAACTAGATACTCACCTGTCCCATGTCAACTAAACAGGAAACCATCCTATCCTGTGTCTGATAAACTAGATACTCACCTGTCCCATATCAACTAAACAGCAAACCATCCTATCCTGTGTCTGATAAACTAGATACTCACCTGTCCCATGTCAACTAAACAGCAAACCATCCTATCCTGGTGTCTGATAAACTAGATAATCACCTGTCCCATGTCAACTAAACAGCAAACCATCCTATCCTGTGTCTGATAAACTAGATAATCACCTGTCCCATGTCAACTAAACAGCAAACCATCCTATCCTGTGTCTGATAAACTAGATAATCACCTGTCCCATATCAACTAAACAGCAAACCCATCCTATCCTGTGTCTGATAAACTAGATACTCACCTGTCCCATGTCAGCTAAACAGGAAACCATCCTATCCTGTGTCTGATAAACTAGATACTCACCTGTCCCATGTCAGCTAAACAGGAAACCATCCTATCCTGTGTCTGATAAACTAGATACTCATCTGTCCCATGTCAGCTAAACAGCAAACCATCCTATCCTGTGTCTGATAAACTAGATAATCACCTGTCCCATGTCAACTAAACAGCAAACCATCCTATCCTGTGTCTGATAAACTAGATAATCACCTGTCCCATATCAACTAAACAGCAAACCCATCCTATCCTGTGTCTGATAAACTAGATACTCACCTGTCCCATGTCAGCTAAACAGGAAACCATCCTATCCTGTGTCTGATAAACTAGATACTCACCTGTCCCATGTCAGCTAAACAGGAAACCATCCTATCCTGTGTCTGATAAACTAGATACTCATCTGTCCCATGTCAGCTAAACAGCAAACCATCCTATCCTGTGTCTGATAAACTAGATACTCACCTGTCCCATGTCAACTAAACAGCAAACCATCCTATCCTGTGTCTGATAAACTAGATAATCACCTGTCCCATGTCAACTAAACAGCAAACCATCCTATCCTGTGTCTGATAAACTAGATACTCACCTGTCCCATGTCAACTAAACAGCAAACCATCCTATCCTGTGTCTGATAAACTAGATACTCACCTGTCCCATGTCAACTAAACAGCAAACCATCCTATCCTGTGTCTGATAAACTAGATACTCACCTGTCCCATGTCAACTAAACAGCAAACCATCCTATCCTGTGTCTGATAAACTAGATACTCACCTGTCCCATGTCAACTAAACAGCAAACCATCCTATCCTGTGTCTGATAAACTAGATAATCACCTGTCCCATGTCAACTAAACAGCAAACCATCCTATCCTGTGTCTGATAAACTAGATACTCACCTGTCCCATGTCAACTAAACAGCAAACCATCCTATCCTGTGTCTGATAAACTAGATAATCACCTGTCCCATGTCAACTAAACAGCAAACCATCCTATCCTGTGTCTGATAAACTAGATACTCACCTGTCCCATGTCAACTAAACAGCAAACCATCCTATCCTGTGTCTGATAAACTAGATACTCACCTGTCCCATGTCAACTAAACAGCAAACCATCCTATCCTGTGTCTGATAAACTAGATACTCACCTGTCCCATGTCAACTAAACAGCAAACCATCCTATCCTGTGTCTGATAAACTAGATACTCACCTGTCCCATATCAACTAAACAGCAAACCATCCTATCCTGTGTCTGATAAATTAGATACTCACCTGTCCCATATCAACTAAACAGCAAACCATCCTATCCTGTGTCTGATAAACTAGATAATCACCTGTCCCATGTCAACTAAACAGCAAACCATCCTATCCTGTGTCTGATAAACTAGATAATCACCTGTCCCATGTCAACTAAACAGCAAACCATCCTATCCTGTGTCTGATAAACTAGATACTCACCTGTCCCATGTCAACTAAACAGCAAACCATCCTATCCTGTGTCTGATAAACTAGATACTCACCTGTCCCATGTCAACTAAACAGCAAACCATCCTATCCTGTGTCTGATAAACTAGATAATCACCTGTCCCATGTCAACTAAACAGCAAACCATCCTATCCTGTGTCTGATAAACTAGATACTCACCTGTCCCATGTCAACTAAACAGCAAACCATCCTATCCTGTGGTCTGATAAACTAGATACTCACCTGTCCCATGTCAACTAAACAGCAAACCATCCTATCCTGTGTCTGATAAACTAGATACTCACCTGTCCCATGTCAACTAAACAGCAAACCATCCTATCCTGTGTCTGATAAACTAGATACTCACCTGCCCCATGTCAACTAAAACAGCAAACCATCCTATCCTGTGTCTGATAAACTAGATACTCACCCTGTCCCATGTCAACTAAACAGCAAACCATCCTATCCTGTGTCTGATAAACTAGATACTCACCTGTCCCATGTCAACTAAACAGCAAACCCATCCTATCCTGTGTCTGATAAACTAGATACTCACCTGTCCCATGTCAACTAAACACAAACCCATCCTATCCTGTGTCTGATAAACTAGATACTCACCTGTCCCATGTCAACTAAACAGCAAACCATCCTATCCTGTGTCTGATAAACTAGATACTCACCTGTCCCATGTCAACTAAACAGCAAACCATCCTATCCTGTGTCTGATAAACTAGATACTCACCTGTCCCATGTCAACTAAACAGCAAACCATCCTATCCTGTGTCTGATAAACTAGATACTCACCTGTCCCATATCAACTAAACAGCAAACCATCCTATCCTGTGTCTGATAAACTAGATAATCACCTGTCCCATGTCAACTAAACAGCAAACCATCCTATCCTGTGTCTGATAAACTAGATACTCACCTGTCCCATGTCAACTAAACAGCAAACCATCCTATCCTGTGTCTGATAAACTAGATAATCACCTGTCCCCATGTCAACTAAACAGCAAACCATCCTATCCTGTGTCTGATAAACTAGATACTCACCTGTCCCATATCAACTAAACAGCAAACCATCCTATCCTGTGTCTGATAAACTAGATACTCACCTGTCCCATGTCAACTAAACAGCAAACCATCCTATCCTGTGTCTGATAAACTAGATAATCACCTGTCCCATGTAAACTAAACAGCAAACCATCCTATCCTGTGTCTGATAAACTAGATAATCACCTGTCCCATATCAACTAAACAGGAAACCATCCTATCCTGTGTCTGATAAACTAGATACTCACCTGTCCCATGTCAACTAAACAGGAAACCATACTATCCTGTGTCTGATAAACTAGATAATCACCTGTCCCCATGTCAACTAAACAGCAAACCATCCTATCCTGTGTCTGATAAACTAGATACTCACCTGTCCCATATCAACTAAACAGCAAACCATCCTATCCTGTGTCTGATAAACTAGATACTCACCTGTCCCATGTCAACTAAACAGCAAACCATCCTATCCTGTGTCTGATAAACTAGATAATCACCTGTCCCATGTCAACTAAACAGCAAACCATCCTATCCTGTGTCTGATAAACTAGATAATCACCTGTCCCATATCAACTAAACAGCAAACCATCCTATCCTGTGTCTGATAAACTAGATAATCACCCTGTTCCATATCAACTAAACAGCAAACCATCCTATCCTGTGTCTGATAAACTAGATAATCACCTGTCCCATGTCAACTAAACAGCAAACCATCCTATCCTGTGTCTGATAAACTAGATACTCACCTGTCCCATGTCAACTAAAAAGCAAAACCATCCTATCCTGTGTCTGATAAACTAGATACTCACCTGTCCCATGTCACTAAACAGCAAACCATCCTATCCTGTGTCTGATAAACTAGATACTCACCTGTCCCATGTCAACTAAACAGCAAACCATCCTATCCTGTGTCTGATAAACTAGATACTCACCTGTCCCATGTCAACTAAACAGCAAACCATCCTATCCTGTGTCTGATAAACTAGATAATCACCTGTCCCATGTCAACTAAACAGCAAACCATCCTATCCTGTGTCTGATAAACTAGATACTCACCTGTCCCATGTCAACTAAACAGCAAACCATCCTATCCTGTGTCTGATAAACTAGATAATCACCTGTCCCATGTCAACTAAACAGCAAACCATCCTATCCTGTGTCTGATAAACTAGATACTCACCTGTCCCATGTCAACTAAACAGCAAACCATCCTATCCTGTGTCTGATAAACTAGATACTCACCTGTCCCATGTCAACTAAACAGCAAACCATCCTATCCTGTGTCTGATAAACTAGATACTCACCTGTCCCATGTCAACTAAACAGCAAACCATCCTATCCTGTGTCTGATAAACTAGATAATCACCTGTCCCATATCAACTAAACAGCAAACCATCCTATCCTGTGGTCTGATAAACTAGATACTCACCTGTCCCCATCGTCAACTAAAACAGCAAACCATCCTATCCTGTGTCCTGATTAAACTAGATAATCACCTGTCCCATGTCAACTAAACAGCAAACCATCCTATCCTGTGTCTGATAAACTAGATACTCACCTGTCCCATGTCAACTAATCAGCAAACCATCCTATCCTGTGTCTGATAAACTAGATTACTCACCTGTCCCATGTCAACTAAACAGCAAACCATCCTATCCTGTGTCTGATACCTATACTCACCTGTCCCATTTCACTACAGCAACCTTCTATCCAGTGTCTGAGAAACTAGATATCAACCTGTCCCGAGGTCAACCAATCAGCAAACCATCTACTCCTGTGTCTGATAAACGAGATACTCACACCCTGTCCGCATTCAACTAACAGCATACCAGCCTTATCCTGTGTCTGATAAATTAGATACTCACCCTTCCCCTACCTATGTCAACTAAACCAGCAAACCATTCCTATCCTGTGTCTGATAAACTAGATAATCACCTGTCCCATGTCACTAAACCAGCAAACCATCCGTATCCTGTGGTCATGATAAACTAGATACACTCACCAGTCCCCATGTCAACTAAAACAGTCAAAAACCATCCTATCCTGTGTCTGATAAACTAGATACTCACCTGTCCCATGTCAACTAAACAGCAAACCATCCTATCCTGTGTCTGATAAACTAGATACTCACCTGTCCCATGTCAACTAAACAGCAAAACCATCCTATCCTGTGTCTGATAAACTAGATACTCACCTGTCCCAATGTCAACTAAACAGCAAACCATCCTATCCTGTGTCTGATAAACTAGATACTCACCTGTCCCATGTCAACTAAACAGCAAACCCATCCTATCCTGTGTCTGATAAACTAGATACCTCACCTGTCCCATGTCAACTAAACAGCAAACCCATCCTATCCTGTGTCTGATAAACCTAGATACTCACCCTGTCCCATGTCAACTAAACAGCAAACCATCCTATCCTGTGTCTGATAAACTAGATACTCACCTGTCCCATGTCAACTAAACAGCAAACCATCCTATCCTGTTCTGATAAACTAGATACTCACCTGTCCCCATAGTCAACTAAACAGCAAACCATCCTATCCTGTGTCTGTATAAACTAGATACTCACCTGTCCCCATGTCAACTAAACAGCAAACCATCCTATCCTGTGTCTGATAAACTAGATAATCACCTGTCCCATGTCAACTAAACAGCAAACCATCCTATCCTGTGTCTGATAAACTAGATACTCACCTGTCCCCATGTCAACTAAACAGCAAACCCATCCTATCCTGTGTCTGATAAACTAGAGATTCCACCTGTCCCATGTCAACTAAACAGCAAACCATCCTATCCTGTGTCTGATAAACTAGATAATCACCTGTCCCATGTCAACTAAACAGCAAACCCATCCTATCCTTGTGTCTGATAAACTAGATAATCACCTGTCCCATATCAACTAACAGCAAACTCATCTCCTATCCTGTGTCTGATAAACTAGATACTCACCTGGTCCCATGTCAACTAAACAGCAAACCATCCTATCCTGTGTCTGATAAACTAGATACTCACCTGTCCCATAGTCAACTAAACAGCAAACATCCTATCCTGTGTCTGATAAACTAGATAATCACCTGTCCCATGTCAACTAAACAGCAAACCATCCTATCCTGTGGTCTGATAAACTAATACTCACCTGTCCCATATCAACTAAACAGCAAACCATCCTATCCTTGTGTCTGATAAACTACTGATAATCACCTGTCCCATGTCAACTAAACAGCAAACCCATCCTATCCTGTGTCTGATAAACTAGATAATCACCTGTCCCATGGTCAACTAAACAGCAAACCATCCGTATCCTGTGTCTGATAAACTAGATAATCACCTTCCCATGTCAACTAAACAGCAAACCCATCCTATCCTGTGTCTGATAAACTAGATACTCACCTGTCCCATTCAACTAAACAGCAAACCATCCTATCTGTGTCTGTGATAAACGAGATACTCACCTTTCCCATATTCAACTAAACAGCAAACCATCCTATCCAGGTGTCTGATAAACTAGATAATCATTCTGTCCCATGTCAAGCTAAACAGCAAACCCATCCTAGTCCCTGTGTCTGATGAAACTAGATACTCACCTGTCCCATGTCAACTAAACAGCAAACCATCCTATCCTGTGTCTGATAAACTAGATAATCACCTGCCCATTGTCAACTAAACAGCAAACCATCCTATCCTGTGTCTGATATAACTAGATATACTCACCTGTCCCATAGTCAACTAAACAGCAAACCATCCTATCCTTGTCTGATAAACTAGATAATCACCTGTCCCATGTCAACTAAACAGCAAACCCATCCTATCCTGTGTCTGATAAACTAGATACTCACCTGTCCCATGTCAACTAAACAGCAAACCCATCCTATCCTGTGTCTGATAAACTAGATAATCACCTGTCCCATGTCAACTAAACAGCAAACCATCCTATCCTGTGTCTGATAAACTAGATAATCACCTGTCCCCATGTCAACTAAACAGCAAACCATCCTATCCTGTGTCTGATAAACTAGATAATCACCTGTCCCATATCAACTAAACAGCAAACCATCCTATCCTGTGTCTGATAAACTAGATAATCACCTGTCCCATGTCAACTAAACAGCAAACCATCCTATCCTGTGTCTGATAAACAAGATACTCACCTGTTCCCATAGTCAACCTAAACAGCAAACCATCCTATCCTGTGTCTGATAAACTAGATACTCACCTGTCCCATGTCAACTAACAGCAAACCATCCTATCCTGGTGTCTGATAAACTAGATAATCAACCTGTCCATGTCAACTAACAGCAAACCATCCTATCCTGTGTCCTGATAAACTAGATACTCACCTGGTCCCATGTCAAACTAAAACAGCAAAACCATCCTATCCTGTGTCTGATAAACTAGATACTCACCTTGTCCCATGTCAACTAAACAGCAAACCATCCTATCCTGTGTCTGATAAACTAGATACTCCACCTGTCCCATGTCAACTAAACAGCCAAACCATCCTATCCTGTGTCTGATAAACTAGATAATCACCTGTCCCCATATCAACTAAACGAGCAAACCATCCTATCCTGTGTCTGATAAACTAGATACTCACCTGTCCCATGTCAACTAAACAGCAAACCATCCTATCCTGTGTCTGATAAACTAGATACTCACCTGTCCCATGTCAACTAAACAGCAAACCATCCTATCCTGTGTCTGATAAACTAGATACTCACCTGTCCCATGTCAACTAAACAGCAAACCATCCTATCCTGTGTCTGATAAACTAGATACTCACCTGTCCCATGTCAACTAAACAGCAAACCATCCTATCCTGTGTCTGATAAACTAGATACTCACCTGTCCCATGTCAACTAAACAGCAAACCATCCTATCCTGTGTCTGATAAACTAGATACTCACCTGTCCCATGTCAACTAAACAGCAAACCATCCTATCCTGTGTCTGATAAACTAGATACTCACCTGTCCCATGTCAACTAAACAGCAAACCATCCTATCCTGTGTCTGATAAACTAGATACTCACCTGTCCCATGTCAACTAAACAGCAAACCATCCTATCCTGTGTCTGATAAACTAGATACTCACCTGTCCCATGTCAACTTAAACAGCAAACCATCCTATCCTGTGTCTGATAAAACTAGATACTCACCTGTCCCATGTCAACTAAACAGCAAACCATTCCTATCCTGTGTCTGATAAACTAGATACTCACCTGGTCCCATGTCAACTAAACAGCAAACCATCCTATCCCTGTGTCTGATAAACTAGATAAGCTCACTTCCCATGTAAACTAAACAGCAACCCATCCTATCCTGTGTCTGATAAACTAGATAATCACTCTGTCCCATGTCAACTAAACAGCAAACCATCCTATCCTGTGTCTGATAAACTAGATACTCACCTGTCACCATGTCAACAACTAAACAGCAAACCATCTCTATCCTGTGTCTGATAAACTAGATACTCACCTGTCCCATATCAACTAATACAGCAAACCATCCTATCCTGGTCTGATAAACTAGATACTCACCTGTCCATTGTTCAACCTAAACAGCAAACCATCCTATCCTGTGTGCTGATAAACTAGGATACTCACCTGTCCCATTTCAACTAGAACAGCAAACCATCCTATCCTGTGTCTGATAAACTAGATACTCACCTGTCCCATGTCAACTAAACAGCAAACCATCCTATCCTGTGTCTGATAAACTAGATTAATCACCTGTCCCATGTCAACTAAACACAAACCCATCCTATCCTGGTTCTGGATAAACTAGAATAGATCACCTGTCCCATATCAACTAAACAGCAAAACCATCCTATCCTGTGTCTGATAAACTAGATAATCACCTGTCCCATTCCAACTAAACAGGCAAACCATCCTATCCTGTGTCTGAGTAAACTAGATACTCACCTGTCCCATGTCAACTAGAACAGCAAACCATCCTATCCTGTGTCTGATAAACTAGATACTCACCTGTCCCATGTCAACTAAACAGCAAACCATCCTATCCTGTGTCTGATAAACTAGATACTCACCTGTCCCATATCAACGCTAAACAGCAAACCATCCTATCCTGTGTCTGATAAACTAGATACTCACCTGTCCCATGTCAACTAAACAGCAAACCATCCTATCCTGTGTCTGATAAACTAGATACTCACCTGTCCCATGTCAACTAAACAGCAAACCATCCTATCCTGTGTCTGATAAACTAGATAATCACCTGTCCCATGTCAACTAAACAGCAAACCATCCTATCCTGTGTCTGATAAACTAGATACTCACCTGTCCCATATCAAACTAAACAGCAAACCATCCTATCCTGTGTCTGATAAACTAGATAATCACCTGTCCCATGTAAACTAAACAGCAAACCATCCTATCCTGTGTCTGATAAACTAGATAATCACCTGTCCCATGTCAACCAAACAGCAAACCATCCTATCCTGTGTCTGATAAACTAGATAATCACCTGTCCCATGTCAACTAAACAGCAAACCATCCTATCCTGTGTCTGATAAACTAGATAATCACCTGTCCCATGTCAACTAAACAGCAAACCATCCTATCCTGTGTCTGATAAACTAGATAATCACCTGTCCCATATCAACTAAACAGCAAACCATCCTATCCTGTGTCTGATAAACTAGATAATCACCTGTCCCATGTCAACTAAACAGCAAACCATCCTATCCTGTGTCTGATAAACTAGATACTCACCTGTCCCATGTCAACTAAACAGCAAACCATCCTATCCTGTGTCTGATAAACTAGATACTCACCTGTCCCATATCAACTAAACAGCAAACCATCCTATCCTGTGTCTGATAAACTAGATAATCACCTGTCCCATGTCAACTAAACAGCAAACCATCCTATCCTGTGTCTGATAAACTAGATACTCACCTGTCCCATATCAACTAAACAGCAAACCATCCTATCCTGTGTCTGATAAACTAGATAATCACCTGTCCCATGTCAACTAAACAGCAAACCCATCCTATCCTGTGTCTGATAAACTAGATACTCACCTGTCCCATGTCAACTAAACAGCAAACCATCCTATCCTGTGTCTGATAAACTAGATAATCACCTGTCCCATGTCAACTAAACGGCAAACCCATCCTATCCTGTGTCTGATAAACTAGATACTCACCTGTCCCATGTCAACTAAACAGGAAACCATCCTATCCTGTGTCTGATAAACTAGATACTCACCTGTCCCATATCAACTAAACAGCAAACCATCCTATCCTGTGTCTGATAAACTAGATACTCATCTGTCCCATGTCAGCTAAACAGGAAACCATCCTATCCTGTGTCTGATAAACTAGATAATCACCTGTCCCATGTCAACTAAACAGCAAACCATCCTATCCTGTGTCTGATAAACTAGATACTCACCTGTCCCATGTCAACTAAACAGCAAACCATCCTATCCTGTGTCTGATAAACTAGATACTCACCTGTCCCATGTCAACTAAACAGCAAACCATCCTATCCTGTGTCTGATAAACTAGATAATCACCTGTCCCATGTCAACTAAACAGCAAACCATCCTATCCTGTGTCTGATAAACTAGATACTCACCTGTCCCATGTCAACTAAACAGCAAACCATCCTATCCTGTGTCTGATAAACTAGATAATCACCTGTCCCATGTCAACTAAAACAGCAAACCATCCTATCCTGTGTCTGATAAACTAGATACTCACCTGTCCCATGTCAACTAAACAGCAAACCATCCTATCCTGTGTCTGATAAACTAGATACTCACCTGTCCCATATCAACTAAACAGCAAACCATCCTATCCTGTGTCTGATAAACTAGATACTCACCTGTCCCATGTCAACTAAACAGCAAACCATCCTATCCTGTGTCTGATAAACTAGATACTCACCTGTCCCATGTCAACTAAACAGCAAACCATCCTATCCTGTGTCTGATAAACTAGATACTCACCTGTCCCATATCAACTAAACAGCAAACCCATCCTATCCTGTGTCTGATAAACTAGATAATCACCTGTCCCATATCAACTAAACAGGAAACCATCCTATCCTGTGTCTGATAAACTAGATACTCACCTGTCCCATGTCAACTAAACAGCAAACCATCCTATCCTGTGTCTGATAAACTAGATACTCACCTGTCCCATGTCAACTAAACAGCAAACCATCCTATCCTGTGTCTGATAAACTAGATACTCACCTGTCCCATATCAACTAAACAGCAAACCATCCTATCCTGTGTCTGATAAACTAGATACTCACCTGTCCCATGTCAACTAAACAGCAAACCATCCTATCCTGTGTCTGATAAACTAGATACTCACCTGTCCCATGTCAACTAAACAGCAAACCATCCTATCCTGTGTCTGATAAACTAGATAATCACCTGTCCCATGTCAACTAAACAGCAAACCATCCTATCCTGTGTCTGATAAACTAGATAATCACCTGTCCCATGTCAACTAAACAGCAAACCATCCTATCCTGTGTCTGATAAACTAGATACTCACCTGTCCCATGTCAACTAAACAGCAAACCATCCTATCCTGTGTCTGATAAACTAGATACTCACCTGTCCCATGTCAACTAAACAGCAAACCATCCTATCCTGTGTCTGATAAACTAGATAATCACCTGTCCCATGTCAACTAAACAGCAAACCATCCTATCCTGTGTCTGATAAACTAGATACTCACCTGTCCCATGTCAACTAAACAGCAAACCATCCTATCCTGTGTCTGATAAACTAGATACTCACCTGTCCCATGTCAACTAAACAGCAAACCCATCCTATCCTGTGTCTGATAAACTAGATACTCACCTGTCCCATGTCAACTAAACAGCAAACCCATCCTATCCTGTGTCTGATAAACTAGATAATCACCTGTCCCATGTCAACTAAACAGCAAACCCATCCTATCCTGTGTCTGATAAACTAGATACTCACCTGTCCCATGTCAGCTAAACAGCAAACCCATCCTATCCTGTGTCTGATAAACTAGATACTCACCTGTCCCATGTCAACTAAACAGCAAACCATCCTATCCTGTGTCTGATAAACTAGATAATCACCTGTCCCATGTCAACTAAACAGCAAACCATCCTATCCTGTGTCTGATAATCTAGATAATCACCTGTCCCATGTCAACTAAACAGCAAACCATCCTATCCTGTGTCTGATAAACTAGATACTCACCTGTCCCATATCAACTAAACAGCAAACCCATCCTAACCTGTGTCTGATAAACTAGATACTCACCTGTCCCATGTCAACTAAACAGCAAACCCATCCTATCCTGTGTCTGATAAACTAGATAATCACCTGTCCCATGTCAACTAAACAGCAAACCATCCTATCCTGTGTCTGATAAACTAGATACTCACCTGTCCCATGTCAACTAAACAGCAAACCCATCCTATCCTGTGTCTGATAAACTAGATACTCACCTGTCCCATATCAACTAAACAGCAAACCCATCCTAACCTGTGTCTGATAAACTAGATACTCACCTGTCCCATGTCAACTAAACAGCAAACCCATCCTATCCTGTGTCTGATAAACTAGATAATCACCTGTCCCATGTCAACTAAACAGCAAACCATCCTATCCTGTGTCTGATAAACTAGATACTCACCTGTCCCATGTCAACTAAACAGCAAACCATCCTATCCTGTGTCTGATAAACTAGATACTCACCTGTCCCATGTCAACTAAACAGCAAACCATCCTATCCTGTGTCTGATAAACTAGATACTCACCTGTCCCATGTCAACTAAACAGCAAACCATCCTATCCTGTGTCTGATAAACTAGATAATCACCTGTCCCATGTCAACTAAACAGCAAACCCATCCTATCCTGTGTCTGATAAACTAGATAATCACCTGTCCCATGTCAACTAAACAGCAAACCCATCCTATCCTGTGTCTGATAAACTAGATAATCACCTGTCCCATGTCAACTAAACAGGAAACCCACCTGTCCCATGTCTGATAAAATAGATACTCACCTGTCACCGTCAGGTTACTAACAAATCACACACACTACACTACACCTGCCTTCTGCTGTGTCACATCACTGTCAGGTTACTAACAAATCACACACTGCACTACACCTGCCCTCTGCTGTGCCACATCACTGTAAGGTTACTAACAAATCACACACACTACACTACACCTGCCCTATGCTGTGTCATATCACTGTCAGGTTACTAACAAATCACACACACTACACTACACCTGCCCTCTACTGTGTCACATCACTGTCAGGTTACTAACAAATCACACACACTACACTACACCTGCCCTCTGCTGTGTCATATCACTGTCAGGTTACTAACAAATCACACTACACTACACCTGCCCTCTGCTGTGTCATATCATTGTCAGGTTACTAACAAATCACACACACTACACTACACCTGCCTTCTGCTGTGTCATATCACCGTCAGGTTACTAACAAATCATACACTACACTATACCTGCCCTCTGCTGTGTCACATCAATGTCAGGTTACTAACAAATCATACACACTACACTATACTATACCTGCCCTCTGCTGTGTCACATCACTGTCAGGTTACTAACAAATCACACTACACTACACCTGCCCTCTGCTGTGTCACATCAATGTCAGGTTACTAACAAATCATACACACTACACTATACTATACCTGCCCTCTGCTGTGTCACATCACTGTCAGGTTACTAACAAATCACACACACTACACTATACTATAACTGCCCTCTGCTGTGTCACATCACTGTCAGGTTACTAACAAATAACACACACTACACTACACCTGCCCTATGCTGTGTCATATCACTGTCAGGTTACTAACAAATCACACACACTACACTACACCTGCCCTCTGCTGTGTCATATCACTGTAAGGTTACTAACAAATCACACACACTACACTACATCTGCCCTCTGCTGTGTCACATCACTGTCAGGTTACTAACAAATCACACTACACTACACCTGCCCTCTGCTGTGTCATATCACTGTCAGGTTACTAACAAATCACACTACACTACACCTGCCCTCTGCTGTGTCATATCACTGTCAGGTTACTAACAAATCACACACACTACACTACACCTGCCCTCTGCTGTGTCATATCACTGTCAGGTTACTAACAAATCACACACACTACACTACATCTGCCCTCTACTGTGTCATATCACTGTCAGGTTACTAACAAATCACACTACACTACACCTGCCCTCTGCTGTGTCATATCACTGTCAGGTTACTAACAAATCACACACACTACACTAGCCCTCTGCTGTGTCACATCACTGTCAGGTTACTAACAAATCACACACTTCACTACACTACACCTGCCCTCTGCTGTGTCATATCACTGTCAGGTTACTAACAAATCACACACACTACACTAGCCCTCTGCTGTGTCACATCACTGTCAGGTTACTAACAAATCACACACTTCACTACACTACACCTTCCCTCTGCTGTGTCATATCACGTTTGTAACATTTTACAATAAAAAAAATAAGCACAAAGACCATTACTAGAGCAATAGCGGGGTATTAGTAGTATCATTAAATAATTATTTAAAATCTAGTTTGTTCGGTTAGTTTCCATGGTTACATGAGAAGGTCAAGAGTCTGATTGTAGCATGAGTAAGGGTTAAGAGCCCGAAACGTTGCTGTCTGTTGGATTCACACTCTGGAATAAAGTGAGCTGAATTTCTTTGTGCTGTGGAGCTTTTTCATTTCATTGTGTAACAGATAACTGCCAGACATACTCGGTAATAAAATAGATTTGATAATGACAAATATCTGCTTCGTTACAATGTCACTGCCTGTTTCTGTCACAAATGTAGTTTTTTAGGAACATGTGACATTTTATTGTAGCTACTGCAGAGACCCACTAAAGTCATTTGGCTGCACCAGGAATGATTTCTGGATAACCTACATAAATATCTACAAACAGCGTCTCCCATACTCAATTGGTTTTGTATAAAAGACAGACACCTGCGCTGACCGCGAGCCCCTGGGAGGGTTCAGCCTTTATCATTTGCAGCCGCTGTGGCACTAATTGGTGACTGGGATGCTGTGAGCACAACGTATTAGCCATTTAGTGAGTGTGTTAGCATTGCTGCATATATCTGAGAGATTTATGGGAAACATATTACTCAAATACCGTAATGATATGCTCAGTCACAGTGTGATCAGTGCGCAGGGAAATGACAAGCTGTCCCTTTGTAGTCACACGGTCACTGGGCCTGATATGGGCACCTTATGTGCAACATTATTATTCATTAATAGATCATCAGCAAGTTTAGCTCATAACCAGCCTGAATTAGAAAGCAGTATGTGTCCTGAATCGGTCAGTATTGCAGCGAGGTATAGCCGCTCTCACACAGCCACAGATTGTTTATAGGGAAATCTGGTTATAGGGTCACTGAGGTTTAACTCCTAATCTTTATATACCCCCTGCAATGTGACACAGTAATAACAAACAAAACATTCGGATAGATTATGAGTTTTGCGGTACCACAATGGCCAGGAACGTATATTACGAGTTGCGGCGGTATAGCTACCCCACAATCATTTTAGCCTGTAGTGCAACGTCCATTCCGCACTCAAAAAAAGACGTTAGAGTGCATGATTTTCCATAGCACCGTATTAAAGTTTGTGCGTTCAGGCTAAAATGCTTGCGCTACAGCCTATACCGACACGATCCATATCGCCATCTGAGACCCGTGGCTATGGATTTTGTGTAACAAAATGTATCACAAAACTCATAACTAAACAGTTACAAAGTACACTAACTCCCATAAACTACCTATTAACCAACCCCTAATCTGCCTCCCACCCACATCGCGACTATTAAATAAACCTATTAACCCCTAATCCACCACTCCCCAACACTAAATATAATTATTAACCCCTATTAATTAATTATTAACCCCTATTCCACCGCTCCCCGACACTAAATAAACCTATTAACCCCTAAACCTCCGGCCCCCCACATCGCCGCCACTAAATAAACCTATTAATCCCTAAACTGCCGGCCCCCTACATCGCAAAAGACTATATTAAAATTATTAACCCCTAAACCTAACACCCCCCTAACTTTAAATTACAATATAACTATCTTAAAATAAATACACACTTACCTGTGAGATAAAAAAAAAACTACATTTAAACTATAAACTAACCTAACATTACTATTCTAATAAAATAAAAAAACTACCAATTAAAAAATATAAATTACAAATTTTAAAAAACCCTATTACTACTAAAAAATTAAAAAAAAAATTAAAATTACAAAAAATAAAACACTGAATGCCCATACAAATGCCCCTTTAGGGGCAATGGGTAGCTTAGGTTTTTTTACTGTTGGGGGGACTTTATATTTTTTATTTACAGGTAAAAGAACTGTTTAACTTAGGGCAATTCCCTACAAAAGTCCCTTTTGAGGGCTATTAGTAGTTTATTGTAGGTTAGGGGTGTTTTTATTTTGGGGGGCTTTTTTATTATTTTTATAGGGCTATTATATTAGGTGTAATTGTTTTTATTTTTGATCATTTTGTTTATTACTTTTTGTAATCTTAGTGTTTTTATATTTTTCGTAATTTAGTGTTTATTTTTTTGGTAATTTTAGATTTTTTAAATTTTTTAGTAGTATTAGTTTTTTTAAAATTTGTAATTTAGATTTTTTAATTAGTAGTTTTTTTATTTTATTAGAATAGTAATGTTAGGTAAATTTATAGTTTAAACTTATTTTTTTTTTTATTTCACAGGTAAGTTTTTATTTATTTTAAGATAGTTATATTGTAATTTTAATTTAAAGTTAGAGGGAGTTAGGTTTAGGGGTTAATAGTTTAATTTAGAGTTTTGCGATGTGGGGGCCTGGCGGTTTAGGGGTTAATAGGTTTATTTAGGTGTCGGCGATGTCGGGGAGTGGCGGATTAGGGGTTAATAGCTTTTATTAGTGTTGGCGATGTCGGGGAGCGGCGGATTAGGGGTTAATAGCTTTTATTTAGTGTTGGCAATGTCGGGGAGCGGCGGATTAGGGGTTAATAGCTTTTATTTAGTGTTGGCAATGTCGGGGAGCGGCGGATTAGGGGTTAATAGATTTTATTTAGTGTTGGCAATGTCGGGGAGCGGCGGATTAGGGTTGTTTAGACTAGGGGTTTATGTTAGGGTGTTAGGTTTAAATGTAACTTTCTTTTGCTCATAGACATCAATGGGGTTGCGTTACGGCGATCGCCATTCCGCACTTTAGGTTTTAGTTTTTAATCTAACAATCTCTCCCCATTGATGTCTATGGGGGAAAGCGTGCACGTAAACACAGTCCTTGGATTTTATGTGGTATGGAACTTAATGCACCATAACGCAGCGATATGGAGAGTGAAATAACGCAATTTTTTGGCGTTATTTTCGTACCCTGTTTAGTGCAAAACTCGTAATCTAGGCGATTGTCAATAGCAGTGAAACAATCTACTGGCTGCCATGAATAAATCCCTCAGCTAGCGGAGCACAAGTACTGCTTCATGATACACATGTAGTTGTGTCATGTATGGGTAATTGTCACATGTAGTTTTGTCATGTATGTGTAATTGTCACATGTAGTTTTGTCATGTATGGGTAATTGTCACATGTAGTTTTGTCATGCAGGTGTAATTGTTACATGTAGTTTTGTCATGCATGTGTAATTGTCACATGTAGTTTTGTCATGTATGTGTAATTGTTACATGTAGTTTTGTCATGCATGTGTAATTGTCACATGTAGTTTTGTCATGTATGTGTAATTGTTACATGTAGTTTTGTCATGCAGGTGTAATTGTCACATGTAGTTTTGTCATGTATGTGTAATTGTTACATGTAGTTTTGTCATGCAGGTGTAATTGTCACATGTAGTTTTGTCATGTATGTGTAATTGTCACATGTAGTTTTGTCATGTATGGGTAATTGTCACATGTAGTTTTGTCATGCAGGTGTAATTGTTACATGTAGTTTTGTCATGCATGTGTAATTGTCACATGTAGTTTTGTCATGTATGTGTAATTGTTACATGTAGTTTTGTCATGTATGTGTAATTGTCACATGTAGTTTTGTCATGTATGTGTAATTGTCACATGTAGATTTGTCATGTATGGCTAATTGTCACATGTAGTTTTGTCATGCATGGCTAATTGTCACATGCAGTTTTCTAATGCACGTGTAATTGTCACATGTAGTTTTCTCATGCACGTGCAATTGTCACCAGTGTTTTTCTCATGCACGTGTAATTGTCACCTGTGTTTTTCTCATGTACGTGTAATTGTCCCCAGTGTTTTTCTCATGCACGTGTAATTGTCACCAGTGTTTCTCTCATGTACGTGTAATTGTCACCTGTGGTTTTCTCATGTACGTGTAATTGTGACATGTAGTTTCCTCATGTACGTGTAATTGTCACCAGTGGTTTTCTCATTCACATGTGATTCTCCCCTGTGTTTTTCTCATGCAAGTGTAATTGTCACCTGTGGTTTTCTTGTGTACGTGTAATTGTGACATGTAGTTTCCTCATGCACGTGTAATTGTCACCAGAGGTTTTCTCATGCACGTGTATTTGTCACCAATGTTTTTCTCATGCACGTGTAATTGTCCCCAGTGTTTTCCTCATGCACGTGTAATTGTCACCAGTGTTTTTCTCATGTACGTGTAATTGTGACATGTAGTTTCCTCATGCACGTGTAATTGTCCCCAGAGGTTTTCCCATGCACGTGCAATTATCACTTGTGGTTTTCTCATGCACATGTGATTGTCCCCTGTGTTTTCCTCATGCACGTGTAATTGTCACCTGTGGTTTTCTCATGCACATGTGATTGTCCCCTGTGTTTTCCTCATGCACGTGTAATTGTCACCTGTGGTTTTCTTGTGTACGTGTAATTGTGACATGTAGTTTCCTCATGCACGTGTAATTGTCACCAGAGGTTTTCTTGTGTACGTGTAATTGTGACATGTAGTTTCCTCATGCACGTGTAATTGTCCCCAGAGGTTTTCCCATGCACGTGCAATTATCACTTGTGGTTTTCTCATGCACATGTGATTGTCCCCTGTGTTTTCCTCATGCACGTGTAATTGTCACCTGTGGTTTTCTCATGCACATGTGATTGTCCCCTGTGTTTTCCTCATGCACGTGTAATTGTCACCTGTGGTTTTCTTGTGTACGTGTAATTGTGACACGTAGTTTCCTCATGCACGTGTAATTGTCACCAGAGGTTTTCTCATGCCCGTGTAATTATCACTTGTGGTTTTCTCATGCACATGTGATTGTCACCTGTGGTATTCTAATGCACGTGTAATTGTCACCTGAAGTTTTACCTGATGAAGAAGGACGCTGCAGCTGAAGTTCCAGAGGACACCCCGGCTGGCGACACTAGAGAGGTTGCAGCTACGGTCTGTTCAGTGGAGCTCTGGCCGTAGGAAGTATCGTTACTTCGGTTCTCCCTCCCCCCCTCTGGAGCATCGGGCTATAAACAAACAGAAGGAGTTAGTGTTAGCCATGTGAATGCCGCAGAAGGACACATAATGCAGCCGGACAGGCCGCCTCATTTTGTTGTGCTATAGAACAAACACAAATCTCACAGCTCTGACAGATTTTCTGCTTTGTAGAACTCAATATCAGAATCGGTTTTCACTGTCAGTGCCTATTGCTCATCAGTAGCTCATGTGCGGCTGGTAACCTTATTGCATGGGTGCCCGCTACATACATGGGTACAGCGGGTGGGCAGATAAAGTAAATGTGGGTTAGAGGTACAATTCTGCACTATACATATAGAGGGTGCTGTGTGAGTTAGAGGGTGCTGTGTGAGTTAGAGGTACAATTCTGCACTATACATATAGAGGGTGTTGTGTGAGTTAGAGGTACAATTCTGCACTATACATATAGAGGGTGCTGTGTGAGTTAGAGGTACAATTCTGCACTATACATATAGAGGGTGCTGTGTGAGTTACAGGTACAATTCTGCACTATACACATAGAAGGTGCTGTGTGAGTTAGAGGTACAATTCTGCACTATACACATAGAGGGTGCTGTGTGGGTTAGAGGTACAATTCTGTACTATACACATAGAGGGTGCTGTGTGAGTTAGAGGTACAATTCTGCACTATACACATAGAGGGTGCTGTGTGAGTTAGAGGTACAATTCTGCACTATACATATAGAGGGTGCTGTGTGAGTTACAGGTACAATTCTGCACTATACATATAGAGGGTGCTGTGTGGATTGGCGTGAGGTACAATTCTGCACTATACATATAGAGGGCGCTGTGTGAGTTAGAGGTACAATTATGCCCTATACAAATAGAGGGTGCTGTGTGGGTTAGAGGTACAATTCTGCACTATACATATAGAGGGTGCTGTGTGGGTTAGAGGTACAATTCTGCACTATACATATAGAGGGTGCTGTGTGGGTTAGAGGTACAATTCTGCACTATACACATAGAAGGTGCTGTGTGAGTTAGAGGTACAATTCTGCACTATACACATAGAGGGTGCTGTGTGGGTTAGAGGTACAATTCTGCACTATACATATAGAGGGTGCTGTGTGAGTTACAGGTACAATTCTGCACTATACATATAGAGGGTGCTGTGTGGATTGGCGTGAGGTACAATTCTGCACTATACATATAGAGGGTGCTGTGTGAGTTAGAGGTACAATTCTGCACTATACATATAGAGGGTGCTGTGTGAGTTAGAGGTACAATTCTGCACTATACATATAGAGGGTGCTGTGTGAGTTACAGGTACAATTCTGCACTATACACATAGAGGGTGCTGTGTGGGTTAGAGGTACAATTCTGCACTATACACATAGAGGGTGCTGTGTGGGTTAGAGGTACAATTCTGCACTATACACATAGAGGGTGCTGTGTGAGTTAGAGGCACAATTCTGCACTATACATATAGAGGGTGCTGTGTGAGTTAGAGGTACAATTCTGCACTATACACATAGAGGGCGCTGTGTGAGTTAGAGGTACAATTCTGCACTATACATATAGAGGGTGCTGTGTGAGTTACAGGTACAATTCTGCACTATACATATAGAGGGTGCTGTGTGAGTTAGAGGTACAATTATGCCCTATACAAATAGAGGGTGCTGTGTGAGTTAGAGGTACAATTCTGCACTATACACATAGAGAGTGCTGTGTGGGTTAGAGGTACAATTCTGCACTATACATATAGAGGGTGCTGTGTGGGTTAGAGGTACAATTCTGCACTATACATATAGAGGGTGTTGTGTGGGTTAGAGGTACAATTATGCCCTATACAAATAGAGGGTGCTGTGTGAGTTAGAGGTACAATTCTGCACTATACATATAGAGGGTGCTGTGTGGGTTAGAGGTACAATTCTGCACTATACATATAGAGGGTGCTGTGTGGGTTAGAGGTACAATTCTGCACTATACATATAGAGGGTGTTGTGTGGGTTAGAGGTACAATTCTGCACTATACACATAGATGGTGCTGTGTGATATAGAGGTACAATTATGCCCTATACATATAGAGGGTGCTGTGTGGGTTAGAGGTACAATTCTGCACTATACACATAGAGGGTGCTGTGTGGGTTAGAGGTACAATTCTGCACTATACATATAGAGGGTGTTGTGTGGGTTAGAGGTACCATTCTGCACTATACACAGAGGGTGCTGTGTGAGTTACAGCTACAATTCTGCACTATACATATAGAGGGTGCTGTGTGAGTTACAGGTACAATTCTGCAATATACTTATAGAGGGTGCTGTGTGAGTTAGAGGTACAATTGTGCACTATACACAGAGGTTGCTGTGTGGGTTAGAGGTACAATTCTGCATTATACACATAGAGGGTGCTGTGTGGGTTAGAGGTACAATTCTGCACTATACACATAGAGGGTGCTGTGTGGGTTAGAGGTACAATTCTGCACTATACACAGAGGGCGCTGTGTGGGTTAGAGGTACAATTCTGCACTATACACATAGAGGGTGCCGTGTGGGTTAGAGGTACAATTCTGCACTATACACATAGAGGGAGCTGTGTGTGTTGGCGCGAGGTATAATTCTGCACTATACACACAGAGGGTGCTGTGTGGGTTAGAGGTACAATTCTGTACTATACATATAGAGGGTGCTGTGTGGGTTAGAGGTACAATTCTGTACTATACATATAGAGGGTGCTGTGTGAGTTAGAGGTACAATTCTGCACTATACATATAGAGGGCGCTGTGTGAGTTAGAGGTACAATTCTGCACTATACACATAGAGGGCGCTGTGTGAGTTAGAGGTACAATTCTGTACTATACACATAGAGGGCGCTGTGTGAGTTAGAGGTACAATTCTGTACTATACATATAGAGGGCACTGTGTGAGTTAGAGGTACAATTCTGCACTATACATATAGAGGGCGCTGTGTGAGTTAGAGGTACAATTCTGCACTATACACATAGAGGGTGCTGTGTGGGTTAGAGGTACAATTATGCCCTATACACATAGAGGGTGCTGTGTGGGTTAGAGGTACAATTCTGCACTATACACATAGAGGGCGCTGTGTGAGTTAGAGGTACAATTATGCCCTATACAAATAGAGGGTGCTGTGTGAGTTAGAGGTACAATTCTGCACTATACACATAGAGGATGCTGTGTGGGTTAGAGGTACAATTCTGCACTATACATATAGAGGGTGCTGTGTGAGTTAGAGGTACAATTCTGCACTATACATATAGAGGGTGCTGTGTGGGTTAGAGGTACAATTCTGTACTATACATATAGAGGATGCTGTGTGGGTTAGAGGTACAATTCTGCACTATACATATAGAGGGTGCTGTGTGAGTTAGAGGTACAATTCTGCACTATACATATAGAGGGTGCTGTGTGGGTTAGAGGTACAATTCTGCACTATACATATAGAGGGTGCTGTGTGAGTTAGAGGTACAATTCTGCACTATACACATAGAGGGTGCTGTGTGAGTTAGAGGTACAATTCTGCACTATACATATAGAGGGTACTGTGTGAGTTAGAGGTACAATTCTGCACTATACATATAGAGGGTGCTGTGTGGGTTAGAGGTACAATTCTGTACTATACACAGAGGGTGCTGTGTGGGTTAGAGGTACAATTCTGCACTATACACATAGAGGGTGCTGTGTGGGTTAGAGGTACAATTCTGCACTATACAAATAGAGGGTGCTGTGTGAGTTAGAGGTACAATTCTGCACTATACATATAGAGGGTGCTGTGTGAGTTAGAGGTACAATTCTGCACTATACATATAGAGGGCGCTGTGTGAGTTAGAGGTACAATTCTGTACTATACACATAGAGGGTGCTGTGTGGGTTAGAAGTACAATTCTGCACTATACACATAGAGGGTGCTGTGTGGGTTAGAGGTTCAATTCTGCACTATACACATAGAGGGCGCTGTGTGAGTTAGAGGTACAATTCTGTACTATACACATAGATGGCGCTGTGTGAGTTAGAGGTACAATTCTGTACTATACATATAGAGGGTGCTGTGTGGGTTAGAGGTACAATTCTGCACTATACAGATAGAGGGTGCTGTGTGGGTTAGAGGTACAATTCTGCACTATACATATAGAGGGCGCTGTGTGAGTTAGAGGTACAATTCTGCACTATACACATAGAGGGTGCTGTGTGAGTTAGAGGTACAATTCTGCACTATACACATAGAGGGCGCTGTGTGTGTTGGCACAAGGTACAATTCCGCACTATACACATAGAGGGTGCTGTGTGAGTTAGAGGTACAATTCTGTACTATACATATAGAGGGTGCTGTGAGAGTTACAGGTACAATTCTGCTCTATACATATAGAGGGTGCTGTGTGGGTTACAGGTACGATTCTGCACTATACATATAGAGGGCGCTGTGTGAGTTAGAGGTACAATTCTGTACTATACATATAGAGGGCGCTGTGTGAGTTAGAGGTACAATTCTGCACTATACACATAGAGGGCGCTGTGTGTGTTGGCACAAGGTACAATTCTGCACTATACATATAGAGGGCGCTGTGTGAGTTAGAGGTACAATTCTGCACTATACATATAGAGGGTGCTGTGTGAGTTAGAGGTACAATTCTGCACTATACACATAGAGGGTGCTGTGTGAGTTAGAGGTACAATTCTGCACTATACATATAGAGGGTGCTGTGTGGGTTAGAGGTACAATTCTGCACTATACATATAGAGGGCGCTGTGTGAGTTAGAGGTACAATTCTGCACTATACATATAGAGGGTGCTGTGTGAGTTAGAGGTACAATTCTGCACTATACACATAGAGGGTGCTGTGTGAGTTAGAGGTACAATTCTGCACTATACATATAGAGGGTGCTGTGTGAGTTAGAGGTACAATTCTGCACTATACATATAGAGGGTGCTGTGTGGGTTAGAGGTACAATTCTGCACTATACATATAGAGGGCGCTGTGTGAGTTAGAGGTACAATTCTGTACTATACATATAGAGGGTGCTGTGTGGGTTACAGGTACAATTCTGCACTATACATATAGAGGGTGCTGTGTGGGTTAGAGGTACAATTCTGTACTATACATATAGAGGGTGCTGTGTGAGTTAGAGGTACAATTCTGCACTATACATATAGAGGGTGCTGTGTGAGTTACAGGTACAATTCTGCACTATACACATAGATGGTGCTGTGTGGGTTAGAGGTACAATTCTGCACTATACATATAGAGGGCGCTGTGTGAGTTAGAGGTACAATTCTGCACTATACATATAGAGGGTGCTGTGTGGGTTAGAGGTACAATTCTGCACTATACACATAGATGGTGCTGTGTGGGTTAGAGGTACAATTCTGCACTATACATATAGAGGGTGCTGTGTGGGTTAGAGGTACAATTCTGCACTATACACATAGATGGTGCTGTGTGGGTTAGAGGTACAATTCTGCACTATACACATAGATGGTGCTGTGTGGGTTAGAGGTACAATTCTGCACTATACATATAGAGGGCGCTGTGTGTGTTGGCACAAGGTACAATTCTGCACTATACATATAGAGGGCGCTGTGTGAGTTAGAGGTACAATTCTGCACTATACATATAGAGGGTGCTGTGTGAGTTAGAGGTACAATTCTGCACTATACACATAGATGGTGCTGTGTGGGTTAGAGGTACAATTCTGCACTATACACATAGATGGTGCTGTGTGGGTTAGAGGTACAATTCTGCACTATACACATAGAGGGCGCTGTGTGTGTTGGCACAAGGTACAATTCTGCACTATACATATAGAGGGCGCTGTGTGAGTTAGAGGTACAATTCTGCACTATACATATAGAGGGTGCTGTGTGAGTTAGAGGTACAATTCTGCACTATACACATAGAGGGTGCTGTGTGAGTTAGAGGTACAATTCTGCACTATACATATAGAGGGTGCTGTGTGGGTTAGAGGTACAATTCTGCACTATACATATAGAGGGCTCTGTGTGAGTTAGAGGTACAATTCTGTACTATACATATAGAGGGTGCTGTGTGGGTTACAGGTACAATTCTGTACTATACATATAGAGGGTGCTGTGTGGGTTACAGGTACAATTCTGTACTATACATATAGAGGGTGCTGTGTGAGTTAGAGGTACAATTCTGCACTATACATATAGAGGGTGCTGTGTGAGTTACAGGTACAATTCTGCACTATACACATAGAGGGTGCTGTGTGGGTTAGAGGTTCAATTCTGCACTATACACATAGAGGGCGCTGTGTGAGTTAGAGGTACAATTCTGTACTATACACATAGATGGCGCTGTGTGAGTTAGAGGTACAATTCTGTACTATACATATAGAGGGTGCTGTGTGGGTTAGAGGTACAATTCTGCACTATACAGATAGAGGGTGCTGTGTGGGTTAGAGGTACAATTCTGCACTATACATATAGAGGGCGCTGTGTGAGTTAGAGGTACAATTCTGCACTATACACATAGAGGGTGCTGTGTGAGTTAGAGGTACAATTCTGCACTATACACATAGAGGGCGCTGTGTGTGTTGGCACAAGGTACAATTCCGCACTATACACATAGAGGGTGCTGTGTGAGTTAGAGGTACAATTCTGTACTATACATATAGAGGGTGCTGTGAGAGTTACAGGTACAATTCTGCTCTATACATATAGAGGGTGCTGTGTGGGTTACAGGTACGATTCTGCACTATACATATAGAGGGCGCTGTGTGTGTTGGCACAAGGTACAATTCTGCACTATACATATAGAGGGCGCTGTGTGAGTTAGAGGTACAATTCTGCACTATACATATAGAGGGTGCTGTGTGAGTTAGAGGTACAATTCTGCACTATACACATAGAGGGTGCTGTGTGAGTTAGAGGTACAATTCTGCACTATACATATAGAGGGTGCTGTGTGGGTTAGAGGTACAATTCTGCACTATACATATAGAGGGCGCTGTGTGAGTTAGAGGTACAATTCTGCACTATACATATAGAGGGTGCTGTGTGAGTTAGAGGTACAATTCTGCACTATACACATAGAGGGTGCTGTGTGAGTTAGAGGTACAATTCTGCACTATACATATAGAGGGTGCTGTGTGAGTTAGAGGTACAATTCTGCACTATACATATAGAGGGTGCTGTGTGGGTTAGAGGTACAATTCTGCACTATACATATAGAGGGCGCTGTGTGAGTTAGAGGTACAATTCTGTACTATACATATAGAGGGTGCTGTGTGGGTTACAGGTACAATTCTGCACTATACATATAGAGGGTGCTGTGTGGGTTAGAGGTACAATTCTGTACTATACATATAGAGGGTGCTGTGTGAGTTAGAGGTACAATTCTGCACTATACATATAGAGGGTGCTGTGTGAGTTACAGGTACAATTCTGCACTATACACATAGAGGGTGTCGTGTGGGTTAGAGGTACAATTCTGCACTATACACATAGATGGTGCTGTGTGGGTTAGAGGTACAATTCTGCACTATACATATAGAGGGCGCTGTGTGAGTTAGAGGTACAATTCTGCACTATACATATAGAGGGTGCTGTGTGGGTTAGAGGTACAATTCTGCACTATACACATAGATGGTGCTGTGTGGGTTAGAGGTACAATTCTGCACTATACATATAGAGGGTGCTGTGTGGGTTAGAGGTACAATTCTGCACTATACACATAGATGGTGCTGTGTGGGTTAGAGGTACAATTCTGCACTATACACATAGATGGTGCTGTGTGGGTTAGAGGTACAATTCTGCACTATACATATAGAGGGCGCTGTGTGTGTTGGCACAAGGTACAATTCTGCACTATACATATAGAGGGCGCTGTGTGAGTTAGAGGTACAATTCTGCACTATACATATAGAGGGTGCTGTGTGAGTTAGAGGTACAATTCTGCACTATACACATAGATGGTGCTGTGTGGGTTAGAGGTACAATTCTGCACTATACACATAGATGGTGCTGTGTGGGTTAGAGGTACAATTCTGCACTATACACATAGAGGGCGCTGTGTGTGTTGGCACAAGGTACAATTCTGCACTATACATATAGAGGGCGCTGTGTGAGTTAGAGGTACAATTCTGCACTATACATATAGAGGGTGCTGTGTGAGTTAGAGGTACAATTCTGCACTATACACATAGAGGGTGCTGTGTGAGTTAGAGGTACAATTCTGCACTATACATATAGAGGGTGCTGTGTGGGTTAGAGGTACAATTCTGCACTATACATATAGAGGGCTCTGTGTGAGTTAGAGGTACAATTCTGTACTATACATATAGAGGGTGCTGTGTGGGTTACAGGTACAATTCTGTACTATACATATAGAGGGTGCTGTGTGGGTTACAGGTACAATTCTGTACTATACATATAGAGGGTGCTGTGTGAGTTAGAGGTACAATTCTGCACTATACATATAGAGGGTGCTGTGTGAGTTACAGGTACAATTCTGCACTATACACATAGATGGTGCTGTGTGGGTTAGAGGTACAATTCTGCACTATACATATAGAGGGCGCTGTGTGAGTTAGAGGTACAATTCTGTACTATACATATAGAGGGTGCTGTGTGGGTTAGAGGTTCAATTCTGCACTATACATATAGAGGGTGCTGTGTGAGTTACAGGTACAATTCTGCACTATACACATAGATGGTGCTGTGTGAGTTAGAGGTACAATTCTGTACTATACATATAGAGGGTGCTGTGTGAGTTACAGGTACAATTCTGCACTATACATATAGAGGGTGCTGTGTGGGTTAGAGGTACAATTCTGCACTATACACATAGATGGTGCTGTGTGGGTTAGAGGTACAATTCTGCACTATACATATAGAGGGTGCTGTGTGGGTTAGAGGTACAATTCTGCACTATACATATAGAGGGTGCTGTGTGGGTTAGAGGTACAATTCTGCACTATACACATAGATGGTGCTGTGTGGGTTAGAGGTACAATTCTGCACTATACACATAGATGGTGCTGTGTGAGTTAGAGGTACAATTCTGCACTATACATATAGAGGGTGCTGTGTGGGTTAGAGGTACAATTCTGCACTATACACATAGATGGTGCTGTGTGGGTTAGAGGTACAATTCTGCACTATACATATAGAGGGCGCTGTGCGAGTTAGAGGTACAATTCTGCACTATACATATAGAGGGCGCTGTGTGAGTTAGAGGTACAATTCTGCTCTATACATATAGAGGGTGCTGTGTGGGTTAGAGGTACAATTCTGCACTATACACAGAGGGCGCTGTGTGGGTTATTGGTACAATTCTGCACTATACACATAGATGGTGCTGTGTGGGTTAGAGGTACAATTCTGCACTATACATATAGAGGGTGCTGTGTGGGTTAGAGTTACAATTCTGCACTATACACATAGAGGGTGCTGTGTGGGTTAGAGGTACAATTCTGCACTATACATATAGAGGGCGCTGTGTGAGTTAGAGGTACAATTCTGCACTATACACATAGAGGGCGCTGTGTGAGTTAG
>NC_069499.1:6348756-6366256 GCF_027579735.1 Bombina bombina
ATACAGAAATGCAGGGAATGCCCCTGGAGAAGCAAAGCAAAATCTGCCCTTTTTCAATTTTTGTAGGGATCTCGCACTGCTGGAGGATCACTTTATATTATCTCACTTGAGAAGAGAGGTTTATATCATCAGCTCGCCGAAATGGAGAGAAAGATTCAGCACCCTGGATAGCGTTTGCTGAGTGGTGACTAAATTTAGCCACCAATAAGCAAGTGTAAGGTTCCGGACCAATAAGCAAGTGTAAGGTTCCGGACCAATAAGCAAGTGTCAGGTTCTGAACAAAAAAATGGGCAGGCTCCTAAGTTTTACATTCCTGCTTTTTAAATAAAGATAGCAAAAGAACAAAAAAATCATAATAGGAGTAAATTAGAAAGTTGCTTAAAATTTCTGCTCTATCTGAATCATTAAATAAAAAAATTGGGTTTAGTGTCCCTTTAATAGTCCGGAGCTAGAGGACTATAGATTTCTAGTCTTGTACAAGGGTGTGAGATCTACACAGTGCTTTCCTAAGGACCTTTTTAATGGGAGCACCACCGGCCGATTTTACGGACCACTCTGGTAAAATTAGCTAATATGAACCCTTTTTTTAATGTTTATTGCATAAATTCACATTAAATACATTCATTTTAAATGATGCAATAAATGTGTGCTTGGGATAGCAGAAAATGGTATAATAGAAAATATTACACTGGCTATTAAACTCGGCTACTTTACAATGCCACCCCCTTCAGGGCCATCTTAAATATTTACTGGACCCGGGGCAAACATTTTCTTGCCCCCCCCCCCCCACCATGCAATTTCGCTCTCCACCCCAACATCCCAAAAAACAACTAAATCAATTAATTTTATAATTGTTTTTAAATTATTAGCCCAGCAGTGGATCATCCACTGCTGGGCTAATCATTAAAAAAATGAAATAAATTGCAACTGGACCTAAGTAGTACTAATAAGTAAATAAATATATTAAATTAATCCACAGTAGAGGAATTTATATGCTTTTGAATGTGATTCTGGTGTGAGGTTAGCTGCTTAAAGAGATTTAGGGCAGACAACAGGAGCAAAGCAAGGTTAAGACTGAGGAGGAAGCATGGAGGTGCAGACAAATATAAGTTTACTGACTGGAACAGCAGAACTACTATGGGAAGCTGTAAAATCTGAGAAAGAGAGAAAAAAACCTATAAAAATAAACCTTACCATATTGTGTGAAGCATCAGCATGACACTATACATCAGCACATGTCACTTCTTTGCTAGGAACAAGTTCCCTCTCACCCTGCACTAGACAATGCTGCATGGGGAGGGGTATGCGTGCACTCACTTATTCTTCCCACTGACACCTTTCTACAAAGCACTGTTCCCCTAAAAAACTTCAGTTAGTTGATTTTAGGGCCACAGCAGAAAGAGCAGAGCTAAGGGGACCAGCAGACTGGATGCTGTCTGCCCAAGGCTGCATGGATACAGTGTGAGATGAGTCACACATCCGCAAGACTGATTAGAGCAGTATGTGCAGTAGCACAGATGCTCAAATCCTCACGTGCCTGCCGCTCCAGCTTTCTGCTGCATGCGCCTACAGTCAGCCCTACCCAGAAACAATCCCTACCACCAGATCAGTTACCTGGTAACAGTGGTAACCCCAGCAGGACCTTTTCTGATGCAGCGGGATTGGCTGGATGCCGAGTTAGGACTTAGCATTCAGTGCTGCACAGTGCACATCTAAAACAGCACATGGCACTAGCTTGGCATGTCACATGACACCGGCACGGTCTGGCACAGTTTCTCACAAATAAATAAAAGCAGAGAAGTTTTGACTGTGACAGCATTAGGACTGACTGTGTGTGTCCCCCATGTCACATGACATCAGCAGTCTGGCATGAACCAAACATTTTTTTTATTTTTTTTAGGACTCTTGGGCCCCTCAACAAAGACAGGGCCCTGGGTAGCTGCCCCTTTTGCCCTGTGTTAAAGACGGCTCTGACCCCCTTGGTCACACAGATTATGCACCAGGAAGACCACCCTACATTACACAAGTCAGTTCTACAACAGCCCTATCAGTGGTTACCTGTACAGTCGCATTTGTAGCATTTACAGGCTTTTAGGTTTATTCACACAAATAAATATGAGAACAAGAGCATATTTATAGGAATTTGTGATGCTCTTCTGTCAATATTGCCAGAAGCAAATCTTTCTGAAACGCAACACAGCGAATAACGGCAGCAAAAGCAAATGTTTGTTTTTTTATACTCTGAAATAGCTATTGATTCCCAATCACAATGCAACGAGCTCATCTTGTGTCTGACTGTAATTTACATAACTAATAATCTGCTATTGATCAGTGCGACTGCACCCTAATTACACGCCCATTACACGATGAAATGAAATCAATCAGCTGCAGAAATGCCTAAAAAAAAGCTAAAACGATCTGCTTAACCCCTTGGCTGCCAAAGACTACTGCAACCCCTTCACAGGAATTAAACACATCATTATAGAGCAATAAAGACATCTCACAGGCTAGCGCATTTCCTTTCTGCATTTCTGTCACAATAAGTGCGCCATGCGCTGTTCCTCTCTGTTCTACAGTAAAATCATTTTAGTTATGTTCCTGAGCGAGCTGACATCACATGTAATGTTTATTCACAGCGTGTGCGCCATCTCACTTGGTCATTGTGAAATCCTCTCAGTCTGCGTGCTTATACCGACCACTCTGTAAATATTAAGTATATATATACACACACACACACACATATACTGTATATACACACATATATATATATATATGCACACACATATATATATATATATATATATATATATATATATACACACATATATATATACATACATACATACACACACACACACATATACTATATATATATATATATATATATATATATATATATATATATATTAGTGATGTCGCAAACATAAAATTTTGCGAACGCGAACTTCCGCAAAAGTTTGCGAACGGGCGAACCGGGCGAACCACCATAGACTTCAATAGGCAGGCGAATTTTAAAACCCACAGGGACTCTTTCTGGCCACAATAGTGATGGAAAAGTTGTTTCAAGGGGACTAACACCTGGACTGTGGCATGCCGGGGGGGGATCCATGGCAAAACTCCCACAGAAAATTACATAGTTGATGCAGAGTCTGGTTTTAATCCATAAAGGGCATAAATCACCTAACATTCCTAAATTGTTTGGAATAACGTGCTTTAAAACATCAGGTATGATGTTGTATCGATCAGGTAGTGTAAGGGTTATGCCCGCTTCACAGTGACAGACCAAACTCCCCGTTTAACGCACCGCAAACAGTCCATTTGCACAACCGCAAACTATCCAATTGCACAAGGTTGGATACCAAGCTAGCCATGTCCCGTTCCTTGTCCTCACTGATGTCATTGATGGTCTCTTCCTCCACCCAGCCACGTACAACACCAAGGGTCCCCGAAAGGTGACAACAAGCCCCCCTGGGACGACTGCTGTGTTTGGTCTTCCACCTCCTCAAAGCCACCTTCCTCCTCTGACTCCTCTTCTTCAGACTCCTCTCTCTGCATTGCCTCTCTCTGCGTTATTATAAGGTGTGTTAAGTAGTACTAGTCCTATCAGTTTAATCCCTGTTACGTCCCCTATCAGGGGACGTGTATATGGCATGGATTTTAGGAATCGGGAGATGGAAAAAGATGCTTGGTCGGTCCTCCTACTTCAAATTTGGGGCACTGCGCGTGCAATCTACTGTGCCACCAGATATGAGTGGTGTGTTAAGTAGTTCTATTCTTATCAGTTTAATCCCTGTTATGTGCCTTTTTTTTGGTTTGGTTTTTGAAGCCACAGTGCTGCACCAGAGGCCAGAAAAATTAGGCATGTACACATGCCTGAAAAATTAGGTATTGTTGCAGACGCTGCTGTAGCAGCGGTCAGAAAAATTGATGTTTGTTTCCCAGGCAGAAAGTGCCCTAAAACATTGCGGCTTGAACCCTAGTTGGTGGCGGATAAGTCACAAAGTCATCCTGCATTCAGAGATAAAATACAGCAGCGTGTGGACCATTTTTAGCCCAAGGCAGCTCATCTCATCAGGCCTTTTTTAGTCGAATGTATCGCCCACTGTCAGTCCCTTCGGGATCCATCCCTCATTCATCTTAATAAAGGTGAGGTAGTCTAGACTTTTTTGACCTAGGCGACTTCTCTTCTCAGTGACAATACCTCCTGCTGCACTGAAGGTCCTTTCTGACAGGACAATTGAAACGGGGCAGGCCAGAAGTTCTATCGCAAATTGGGAAAGCTCAGGCCACAGGTCAAGCCTGCACACCCAGTAGTCAAGGGGTTCATCGCTCCTCAGAGTGTCGAGATGTGCAGTTAAGGCAAGGTAGTCTGCTACCTGTCAGTCGAGTCGTTCTCTGAGGGTGGACCCCGAAGGGCTGTGGCGATGCGTAGAACTTAAAAAGCTCTGCATGTCCTCCATCAACAACACGTCTGTAAAGCGTCCTGTCCTTGCCGGCGTGGTCGTGGGAGGAGGAGGATTAATTTCACCTCTTCCCCTGTTAGATTCCCGTTGTGCTGTGACATCACCCTTATACGCTGTGTAAAGCATACTTTTTAATTTATTTTGGAACTAATGCATCCTTTCCGACTTGCGGTAATTCTGTAACATTTCAGGCACTTTATGCTTATACCGGGGGTCTAGTAGCGTGGACACCCAGTACAGGTCGTTCTCCTTCAGTATTTTTATACGAGGGTCCCTCAACAGGCACGACAGCATGAAAGACCCCATTTGCACAAGGTTGGATGCGGAGCTACTCATGTCCTGTTCCTCGTCCTCATTGATCTCACTGAAGGTATCTTCTTCCCGCCAGCGACACACGTACAACACCACGGGTACCAGATAGGTGACAACGAGCACCCTGGGATGCCTGTTGTAGTTGGTCTTCCTCCTCCTCCTCCTCCTCAAAGCCACATTCCTCCTCTGACTCCTCTTCCTCACAATCCTCTTCCAGCGTTGCGGCTGGTCCAGCAAGCGATGCTGATAAGGCTGTTTCTGGTGGTGATGGTGACCACAACTCTTCCTCTTCACGCTCATCTATGGCCTGATCCAGCACTCTTCGCAGGGCATGCTCCAGGAAGAAAACAAATGGTATGATGTCGCTGATGGTGCCTTCGGTGCGACTGACTAGGTTTGTCACCTCCTCAAAAGGACGCATGAGCCTACAGACATTGCGCATGAGCGTCCAGTAACGTGGCAAAAAAATTCCCAGCTCCGCAGAGGCTGTCCTAGCACCCCGGTCATACAAATTTCTTGTTGGAGCAGGCGGTCGAACATTAGGAGTGTGAATTCCAACGTGTCGGGCTGTCGCAAATCAAGCGCCTCACTGGCATGTTGTTTCGCCGCTGGATATCTGAAAAGTGCGCCATGGCCGTGTAGGAACGCCTGAAATGGCCACACACCTTCCTGGCCTGCTTCAGGACGTCCTGTAAGCCTGGGTACTTATGCACGGCACATGTCAACTTTCCCAAATTCAATGCCGCCACCAAATTTCTTCCGTTGTCAGAAACCACTTTGCCGATCTCCAGTTGGTGTGGAGTCAGCCACTGATCCACCTGTGCGTTCAGGGCGGACAGGAGTGCTGGTCCGGTGTGACTCTCTTCTTTCAGGAAAGTCAACCCCAAGACGGTGTGACACTGCCGCATCCGGTATGTGGAATAGTACCTGGGGAGGTGCCGTTGATGTGGAGCAAGACGCAGCAGCAGAAGAGGACTCAGCCGAGAAGGTTTTGGAGGAGGATGGAGTAGGAGGAGTAGAGGAGGTGGCAGCAGGCCTGCCTGCAAGTCGTGGCGGTGTCACCAACTCCTCTGCAGAGCAACGCATTCCATGCTTGGCAGCCGTCAGCAGGTTTACCCAATGCGCAGTGTAGGTGATATACCTGCCCTGACCATGCTTTGCAGACCAGGTATCAGTGGTCAGATGGACCCTTGCCCCAACACTGTGTGCCAGACATGCCATTTCTTCCTTTTGCACAATCGAGTACAGGTTGGGGATTGCCTTTTCTGCAAAGAAATTTCGGCCGGGTACCTTCCACTGCGGTGTCCCAATAGCTACAAATTTTTTGAACGCCTCAGACTCCACCAGCTTGTATGGTAAAAGCTGGCAGGCTAAGAGTTCAGACAAGCCAGCTGTCAGACGCCGGGCAAGGGGGTGACTTTGTGACATTGGCTTCTTACGCTCAAACATGTCCTTGACAGACACCTGACTGTGGACTGATGAGCAGGAACTGTTCAAGGTGAGAGACGGAGTGGCGGATGGTTGAGAGGGGGCAAGGAGGACAGCAGTGGTTGACGTGGCTGAAGATGCTGGACCAGGAGGAGGATGGCGGCTTTGAGTTTGTGTGCTGCTTGTACCCATGTGTTGATCCCATAGGCGTTTGTGATGTGCAATCATGTGCCTTCGCAAAGCAGTTGTACCTAGGTGGGTGTTGGACTTCCCACGACTCAGTTTCTTTTGGCACAGGTTGCAAATGGCATCGCTGTTGTCAGAGGCAGACACACAAAAAAAATGCCACACTGCTGAGCTCTGCGATGACGGCATTCTGGTGGTGGCAACAGCATGCGTTAATTGGCGTGCTGTCTGGCTGACCCCAGGTGCCGATGCATGCTGTCTGACTGTGCCACTAGCTCCTTGCGACGACCTCGCCCTGCTTCCAACTCGTCTCCTCCTCCTCCTCTCTGTCTCCCCATCTGAACTTTCCCCCTGTTCTTCTTCTCTACTAGCGGGCACCCACGTGACATCCACGGACGCATCGTCATCATCAACCGCTTCACTTGTATTTGACAACTCAACAAAGGAAGCAGCAGCGGGTACAACATCATCATCATCACACCGTACGTCCATGTCTGTAATGCTGCCTGACTGAGACATATCACTGTTATCTACATCCTCTGTCAATGATGGTTGCGCATCACTCATTTCTTCAAACTGATGTGTAAATAACTCCTCTGACAGATCAAGTGAAGCGGCTGTGGTGCTAGTGTTGGTGGTGGCGGCAGGGGGGCGAGTGGTAACTTGAGAGGTGCCCGAAGCTAAGCTGGAGGAGGATGGTGCGTCAAGGTTCCGAGCGGAAGCTGTAGAAAATTGGGTGTCCTGTGTTAGCCAGTCAACTATGTCCTCAGAACTTTTCGAGTTCATGGTACGTGGCCTCTGAACACTGGGCATTATTCTAGGGCCAAAGGGAATCACAGCACCACGACCACGACGGCACCTGCGGGGTGGCCTGCCTCTGCCTGTCATTTTTTTTTAAATGTACACTTACACTACTATTAAACAAGATATGAGTGGTGGCACTGGGCAAGTGGGCACAGTATATGCTGTGAGCCTGACACCAAAAAGCAGACTGATGTTTCACAGTCCAAAAAGTTTTTTTTTTTTTTTAAATGTACACTTACACTACTATTAAACAAGATATGAGTGGTGGCACTGGGCAAGTGGGCACAGTATACGCTGTGAGCCTGGCACACACGCTGGTAGGCAGGCAACTGCAATTAGATTACACAAGCAGACTGTCATGCTTTCACCTATCCTTGCTTTCCCTTTAATAGGAGGTGTCTATCATCAGGTATAAAAGTTCCTCCCACAGTCTAATAGTTGCTTGATTATTTTGTTCTACTAGCTCAGAATTATCCAGCTCCTGCATATTCTGGTATCTCTGTTCTGCAGACCTCACCTCTCTCACCAGCTAACACCTTTTGAGCATCCGCTCTCACTTACCATCTCATTGGAGTAATTTCTAAGGATCAATCTGTCTCCCTGAAACTCCTGCTCTCCCAGAGCTGACAGTTTCACACTTCCGGTTTCGGTAACACTGCAGGTGTGACGTCACACGCCGGAGCTGCACACAGACTGTCTCAACTCCAAAGGATCTCCTCCTGTTACAGAGTATCTGGACTTCCACTAAATAGTAAGAATTCTTACCTAAATACTCCTCTCTAATGTTAATAATTACCTGGTACCTAAACTATAACTTGTTAACAATCTTTACTAATATTGTGCTGCATATCTCTGTATCTTTTATATTGGTGTCCTACACTTAGTATCTCTGTCATAAGCTGCCATCCTCCTGACTATAGATTTACTTGTGTAGATTTCCACCATATATCAATGCAAGGTTTATTTCTAATTATGAACAAGTTTTCATATGTTGCCACCTATTATTTAGGAATAAATCTTCTACACACCTATTAAACAAAACTCATAGAAATCCTTATTAGTTAATTTATATTCTACTACAGTTGGATTCAACTAAAGGATAAATATTTCTTCCTACAGGAATTAGGAAATTCAGCAATTCAGGTGAATATCCTGACATAATAATCAAGCCCAATAATGAATCCAGTAGACTTAGTTACTCATGTGCAGACCTTAACAGACAAGGTAGAAAACATTACTCAAGCCTTAAACTCACTCCAGCAAGAGAACACCACTTTAAAAAATTATATTAAAGAGATTGCTGAAAAACAAAAGGTATCCCATACCATTGAACCTAATGTAAACCCACCTGATGTCTTTTCAGGGGATAGAAAAACATTCAGGGAATTCAGAAATGCCTGTTATCTGCTCTTTACTCTTAAGCCTCACACTTATCCTACAGAGCAGGTAAAAGTCCTTACAACAATCTCATATCTTAAGGGTGAACCCCGCAGTTGGGCTAACAGTTTCTTTGAAACTAACGACCCCATTCTACAGTCCTTGGACACCTTCTTTCAAACCATGTCTCAGCTATATGATGATCCTTATCTCCAGTTAACTGCTGAGAATTCAATGAGAGCCCTGAGACAGCATAAGAAACCTGTGGAGGACTATATAGCTGAGTTTAAGAGGTGGTCCAAGGATAGTGGATGGAACGAGTTATCCTTAAGAAACCAATTTAGGTTAGGTTTGTCTGACTCACTCAAAGACGAGTTAGCGAGAGTTGAGTTACCCCACACATTAGATGCATTAATTAATCTAAGTATTAGCTTAGATAGGCGTCTTCGTGAACGAAGGCATGAACGAGGCTCAGTTGAATTCACTACAAAACGTCCCATCACATCTGGAGCCTCACATTCTTACAATAGACCAGTACCACAGTCTACTCCTGAAGCTATGGACATTGGCGTAATAAGAGGTCCCTTGAACCCACAAGAAAAGCAAAGAAGAAAAAATAACAACCTCTGCTTGTACTGTGGTGCCGCTCAACACACTGTTAAGGACTGTCCTCTTCTGATTCGTCAAAGGAAGGGTAAGAACATAGACATTACCTACTGTTGTAGTTCAGAACAATCTTCAACCACTCATTTCCTCTTACCCCTTGTTTTACAGTGGGAGAACCATCGGCTAACCAGTCAAGCGATTATTGATTCTGGAGCAAGCGCTAATTATATTGATTCACATTTTGTCACTGTAAATAAAATTCCACTAATTAAAAAGCAGAATCCTGTTTTAGCTCGTGTTATTGACGGAAACCCTATTTCCTCTGGTCCAATTCTTTTTCAAACCATTCCACTGTTGTTAGCCATACAATCCTCACACATAGAATATGTTTCTTATGATGTAATCGACTCCCCGCTTTATCCAGTAGTTCTGGGATTCTCCTGGTTAAAATTGCATGATCCTGTAATATCTTGGTCTAATTCTACTATTCATTTCACATCACCTTATTGCACTACAACCTGTAACACTAGCCATCATATATTACATACTCAAGAAAACAAAATACCCACAGAGTATTCAGATTTCAAGGATGTATTCTGTAAAAAGGAATCTGAAAATCTTCCCCCACATAGGAAGTATGACTGCCCGATAGAGTTAATTCCAGGTGCAGACATCCCTTGTGGGCACATTTTCCCTTTATCCAAAGTTGAACTTGATTATTTAAAAAGTTATCTTGAAGACAATTTGAGAAAGGGCTTTATCAGACCCTCCTCCTCTCCTGCGGGGGCTGGTATGCTCTTTGTAAAGAACAAGGATGGAACTATCCGTCCCATAGTGGATTATAGGGAGTTAAATAAACGCACAGTAAAAAATCGCTACCCCCTTCCACTTATACCCGAGCTTATTGAACGTCTAGAGGGAGCTACTTGTTTCACTAAGTTGGATCTAAGAGGTGCATACAACCTCATTAGAGTTAGAAAAGGGGATGAATGGCTCACGGCATTCCGTACTCGTTATGGTTTATATGAGTATGTCGTGATGCCATTCGGCCTCTGTAATGCTCCAGCAACGTTTCAATATTTAATTAACGACATATTTAAAGACCTATTAGATGTATTTGTCGTCATCTATCTAGACGATATCCTTATATATTCAAAAAATCAGACCGATCATATTAAACATGTAAGAACAGTACTCTCTAGATTAAGACAACATCACTTATACGCTAAGCCTGAAAAGTGTATATTTAATTCTAAAACCATCACATTCTTGGGTTATGTAATTTCAGCAGAAGGTATTAACATGGAAAATTCTAAGATAAAAACTATCCTTGACTGGCCCGTACCCACTACCAAGAGACAAATACAACGCTTCATGGGTTTTGCGAACTTTTACAGAAAGTTCATCAAGAACTTTGCTCAGTTAGCAAAACCTCTCACTAATCTAACAAAAAATAACGTTAAATTCCTTTGGACTGAATCAACTCAGGAGGTATTTGATATATTGAAAGAGAAATTCACAACAGCTCCCATATTGTCCTACCCTGATCCATCACTCCAGTTTGTCTTGGAAGTAGACGCCTCAGACCATGCTGTAGGAGCGGTACTTTCCCAACGTAAAACCTTAAAGCATCCTCTCCATCCAATTGCCTATTTCTCCAGAGTTATGAATAATGCAGAGCTTAACTATGCAATTGGGGAAAAAGAACTCCTGGCGATAAAATCAGCATTTGAACACTGGCGACACTTATTGGAGGGAACTGAAATTCCTATATTGATCTATACAGATCACAGGAATTTAGAGTTCCTGAAAACCAATCGCACCTTAACATCCAGACAGGTGCGCTGGAATCTTTACTTTAGTAGATTTAATTATGTCATCACTTATAGGCCGTGTAATAAAAATCAAAAGGCAGATGCCTTATCTAGAATTTATGAAAAGCCAATGGAAATTCAAGGTCCCCAAACTATCATACCAGCTGAACATATTATAGGTCTCACGGATGACTCCGTAACACTCTTTAAAAGACACCAACTAAGTGATAATGAAATACCATCATCTCAGGTATCTCTATCCAATGATGGCCTTCTTTATCATGGACAATTAGTTTATGTTCCAAAAACATTAAGGTCTCAAATTCTTAAAACCAACCATGACAACCCCTTGGCTGGACACCCAGGAATAAAAAAGACCTCCGAAATGATAGGCAGATACTTTTGGTGGCCTAATATTAACAAGGACATCAAAGAATACGTCCTATCCTGTAGAATTTGTACTGTGTCAAAACCCAGACACCAAAAACCAGATGGTGAGTTACAACCTCTACCCACTCCTAAACGTCCTTGGACGGATATAGCTCTCGACTATATAGTGGATTTGCCTAAATCATCAAGTTATACTACTATTATAGTTGTCGTTGATTTGTTCAGCAAGATGGCTCATTTTATTCCATCGACCAAACTACCCACAGCTTCTGAAACAGTTCATCATTTGATTCAACATGTCATAAAACTTCATGGAGTTCCTCTCAGTATAACCTCTGATAGAGGCTTCCAATTCACTAGTAGATTCTGGAACCAACTCTGTAAAGCACTTAATATACAAAAACGCCTAAGTACCTCATTCCATCCTCAGTCGAACGGACAGACGGAACGAACCAATCAATGGTTAGAACAATTTCTACGCTGTTTTACTAACGAACACCAGGATGATTGGTCGTCTTTACTTCCATATGCAGAATTCTCTTACAATAACTCCGTACATTCCACAACTAAACATTCTCCTTTCTATATCAACTATGGATTCCACCCCCACTTCCACTATGACGCTCTCAAGAATGGTTCAAGTCCTCTAGTCAACCAATTTGTCAACACCATTGCTGACACCTTTCTTTCTATTGAAAATAATATCAGACAGACAAAAGAATATCAAAAGTTTTATTATGACCTCAAACATTCACCTTCTCCTTCCTATGCCATAGGTGACAAAGTATGGTTGTCAACAAGGAATCTTCGACTTCCTTACCCATCACGTAAGTTGACTCCTCTGTTTATTGGACCGTACGAAATTGAGTCAATAATCAATCCAAATGCTGTTAAGCTTTCCTTACCGGAAAACTTCAGGATACACCCGACATTTCATGTCTCTCTTTTGAAACCATTTATACCTATAAGGGAGCAGGAAACCCCCTCTGTATCAGTCCCTTCACCTCAGTCCACGGAACAGGAATATGAAGTAGGGTCTATTAAGGATTCTAGATGGATGAATGGCACTCTCCAATATCTGGTCCATTGGAAAGGTTTCCCAGCTGAAGATGATACTTGGGAGCCTGCCTCTAATTTATCTGCCAGACGTCTGGTTTCTCGTTTCCATCGTTCTCATCCTGATCGTCCTGGACCTTGATCCTCGGTGTGGATCCTTGGGGGGGGGAGTACTGTCATGCTTTCACCTATCCTTGCTTTCCCTTTAATAGGAGGTGTCTATCATCAGGCATAAAAGTTCCTCCCACAGTCTAATAGTTGCTTGATTATTTTGTTCTACTAGCTCAGAATTATCCAGCTCCTGCATATTCTGGTATCTCTGTTCTGCAGACCTCACCTCTCTCACCAGCTAACACCTTTTGAGCATCCGCTCTCACTTACCATCTCATTGGAGTAATTTCTAAGGATCAATCTGTCTCCCTGAAACTCCTGCTCTCCCAGAGCTGACAGTTTCACACTTCCGGTTTCGGTAACACTGCAGGTGTGACGTCACACGCCGGAGCTGCACACAGACTGTCTCAACTCCAAAGGATCTCCTCCTGTTACAGAGTATCTGGACTTCCACTAAATAGTAAGAATTCTTACCTAAATACTCCTCTCTAATGTTAATAATTACCTGGTACCTAAACTATAACTTGTTAACAATCTTTACTAATATTGTGCTGCATATCTCTGTATCTTTTATATTGGTGTCCTACACTTAGTATCTCTGTCATAAGCTGCCATCCTCCTGACTATAGATTTACTTGTGTAGATTTCCACCATATATCAATGCAAGGTTTATTTCTAATTATGAACAAGTTTTCATATGTTGCCACCTATTATTTAGGAATAAATCTTCTACACACCTATTAAACAAAACTCATAGAAATCCTTATTAGTTAATTTATATTCTACTACAGTTGGATTCAACTAAAGGATAAATATTTCTTCCTACAGGAATTAGGAAATTCAGCAATTCAGGTGAATATCCTGACACAGACTGATGTTTCACAGTCAAAAAAGTTTGTTTTTTTTAAATTTACACTACTGTTACACCAGATATGAGTGGTGGCACTGGGCAAGTGGGCACAGTATATGCTGTGAGCCTGGCACACACGCTGGCAGGCAGGCAACTGCAATTAGATTACACAGGGGAAAAAAAACAGACTGATGTTCTAGCCCTAAAAAGGGCTTTTTGGGGTGCTGTCCTTACAGCAGAGATCAGATGAGTCCTTCAGGACTGTAGTGGACACTGAATACACTAGCCTAGCTATCGATTTCCCTATTAAATCAGCAGCAGCTACACTGTCCCTCCTCTCACTAAGGCCTAGATTTAGAGTTCGGCGGTAAAAGGGCTGTTAACGCTCCGCGGGTTTTTTTCTGGCCGCACCATAAATTTAACTCTGGTATCGAGAGTTCAAACAAATGCTGCGTTAGGCTCCAAAAAAGGAGCGTAGAGCATTTTTACCGCAAATGCAACTCTCGATACCAGAGTTGCTTACGGACGCGGCCGGCCTCAAAAACGTGCTCGTGCACGATTCTCCCATAGGAAACAATGGGGCTGTTTGAGCTGAAAAAAAACCTAACACCTGCAAAAAAGCAGCGTTCAGCTCCTAACGCAGCCCCATTGTTTCCTATGGGGAAACACTTCCTACGTCTGCACCTAACACTCTAACATGTACCCCGAGTCTAAGCACCCCTAACCTTACACTTATTAACCCCTAATCTGCCGCCCCCCGCTATCGCTGACCCCTGCATTACACTTTTAACCCCTAATCTGCCGCTCCGTAAACCGCCGCCACCTACGTTATCCCTATGTACCCCTAATCTGCTGCCCTAACATCGCCGACCCCTATGTTATATTTATTAACCCCTAATCTGCCCCCCACAACGTCGCCGACACCTACCTACACTTATTAACCCCTAATCTGCCGAGCGGACCTGAGCGCTACTATAATAAATGTATTAACCCCTAATCCGCCTCACTAACCCTATCATAAATAGTATTAACCCCTAATCTGCCCTCCCTAACATCGCCGACACCTACCTTCAATTATTAACCCCTAATCTGCCGACCGGAGCTCACCGCTATTCTAATAAATGTATTAACCCCTAAAGCTAAGTCTAACCCTAACACTAACACCCCCCTAACTTAAATATAATTTACATCTAACGAAATAAATTAACTCTTATTAAATAACTTATTCCTATTTAAAGCTAAATACTTACCTGTAAAATAAATCATAATATAGCTACAATATAAATTACATTTATATTATAGCTATTTTAGGATTAATATTTATTTTACAGGCAACTTTGTAATTATTTTAACCAGGTACAATAGCTATTAAATAGTTAAGAACTATTTAATAGTTACCTAGTTAAAATAATTACAAATTGACCTGTAAAATAAATCCTAACCTAAGTTATAATTAAACCTAACACTACCCTATCAATAAAATAATTAAATAAACTACCTACAATTACCTACAATTAACCTAACACTACACTATCAATAAATTAAATAAACACAATTGCTACAAATAAATACAATTAAATAAACTATCTAAAGTACAAAAAATAAAAAAGAACTAAGTTACAGAAAATAAAAAAATATTTACAAACATAAGAAAAATATTACAACAATTTTAAACTAATTACACCTACTCTAAGCCCCCTAATAAAATAACAAAGCCCCCCAAAATAAAAAATTCCCTACCCTATTCTAAAATACAAAAATTACAAGCTCTTTTACCTTACCAGCCCTGAACAGGGCCCTTTGCGGGGCATGCCCCAAGAATTTCAGCTCTTTTGCCTGTAAAAAAAAACATACAATACCCCCCCCCAACATTACAACCCACCACCCACATACCCCTAATCTAACCCAAACCCCCCTTAAATAAACCTAACACTAAGCCCCTGAAGATCTTCCTACCTTGTCTTCACCTCACCAGGTATCACCGATCCGTCCTGGCTCCAAGATCTTCATCCAACCCAAGCGGGGGTTGGCGATCCATAATCCGGTGCTCCAAAGTCTTCCTCCTATCCGGCAAGAAGAGGACATCCGGACCGGCAAACATCTTCTCCAAGCGGCATCTTCTATGTTCTTCCATCCGATGACGACCGGCTCCATCTTGAAGACCTCCAGCGCGGATCCATCCTCTTCTTCCGACGACTAGACGACGAATGACGGTTCCTTTAAGGGACGTCATCCAAGATGGCGTCCCTCGAATTCCGATTGGCTGATAGGATTCTATCAGCCAATCGGAATTAAGGTAGGAATTTTCTGATTGGCTGATGGAATCAGCCAATCAGAATCAAGTTCAATCCGATTGGCCGATCCCATCAGCCAATCAGATTGAGCTCGCATTCTATTGGCTGATCGGAACAGCCAATAGAATGCGAGCTCAATCTGATTGGCTGATTGGATCAGCCAATCGGATTGAACTTGATTCTGATTGGCTGATTCCATCAGCCAATCAGAAAATTCCTACCTTAATTCCGATTGGCTGATAGAATCCTATCAGCCAATCGGAATTCGAGGGACGCCATCTTGGATGACGTCCCTTAAAGGAACCGTCATTCGTCGTCTAGTCGTCGGAAGAAGAGGATGGATCCGCGCTGGAGGTCTTCAAGATGGAGCCGGTCGTCATCGGATGGAAGAACATAGAAGATGCCGCTTGGAGAAGATGTTTGCCGGTCCGGATGTCCTCTTCTTGCCGGATAGGAGGAAGACTTTGGAGCACCGGATTATGGATCGCCAACCCCCGCTTGGGTTGGATGAAGATCTTGGAGCCAGGACGGATCGGTGATACCTGGTGAGGTGAAGACAAGGTAGGAAGATCTTCAGGGGCTTAGTGTTAGGTTTATTTAAGGGGGGTTTGGGTTAGATTAGGGGTATGTGGGTGGTGGGTTGTAATGTTGGGGGGGGGTATTGTATGTTTTTTTTTACAGGCAAAAGAGCTGAAATTCTTGGGGCATGCCCCGCAAAGGGCCCTGTTCAGGGCTGGTAAGGTAAAAGAGCTTGTAATTTTTGTATTTTAGAATAGGGTAGGGAATTTTTTATTTTGGGGGGCTTTGTTATTTTATTAGGGGGCTTAGAGTAGGTGTAATTAGTTTAAAATTGTTGTAATATTTTTCTTATGTTTGTAAATATTTTTTTATTTTCTGTAACTTAGTTCTTTTTTATTTTTTGTACTTTAGATAGTTTATTTAATTGTATTTATTTGTAGCAATTGTGTTTATTTAATTTATTGATAGTGTAGTGTTAGGTTAATTGTAGGTAATTGTAGGTAGTTTATTTAATTATTTTATTGATAGGGTAGTGTTAGGTTTAATTATAACTTAGGTTAGGATTTATTTTACAGGTCAATTTGTAATTATTTTAACTAGGTAACTATTAAATAGTTCTTAACTATTTAATAGCTATTGTACCTGGTTAAAATAATTACAAAGTTGCCTGTAAAATAAATATTAATCCTAAAATAGCTATAATATAAATGTAATTTATATTGTAGCTATATTATGATTTATTTTACAGGTAAGTATTTAGCTTTAAATAGGAATAAGTTATTTAATAAGAGTTAATTTATTTCGTTAGATGTAAATTATATTTAATTTAGGGGGGTGTTAGTGTTAGGGTTAGACTTAGCTTTAGGGGTTAATACATTTATTAGAATAGCGGTGAGCTCCGGTCGGCAGATTAGGGGTTAATAATTGAAGTTAGGTGTCGGCGATGTTAGGGAGGGCAGATTAGGGGTTAATACTATTTATGATAGGGTTAGTGAGGCGGATTAGGGGTTAATACATTTATTATAGTAGCGCTCAGGTCCGCTCGGCAGATTAGGGGTTAATAAGTGTAGGTAGGTGTCGGCGACGTTGTGGGGGGCAGATTAGGGGTTAATAAATATAACATAGGGGTCGGCGATGTTAGGGGCAGCAGATTAGGGGTACATAGGGATAACGTAGGTGGCGGCGATTTGCGGTCGGAAGATTAGGGGTTAATTATTTTAAGTAGCTTGCGGCGACGTTGTGGGGGGCAAGTTAGGGGTTAATAAATATAATATAGGGGTCGGCGGGGTT